>NC_092629.1:25368124-25485574 GCF_039555335.1 Amphiura filiformis
CCAAACATCCGTCAATTTAGCAGTCTTCATTGAAGTATACTACATAAATTTTATACTGTTGTAACCAGCTAAGCATCAGGATTCTTCACATGTGCTTTTTATTTTGTATGGACATAAAATTTTGGAATTATATTGCATTTTATATATTAATTTTGAGTAATATCTATAACTTGGAACTGTAAACTGTAAACATCATTATTGATTTTCATCACTGCACATCCTGTTTTGCATCCAGCCATCATCTATTCACTGGACAATAGGGTCCTAATTGAACAATGGCATCTTCCCTGAACAGGACAATTGGCTCAGCATGGAGTACTATACATACTTTCATGAACTTGTCTTTTGCTGGATTTACAAATGGAGAAATCTACAACACTGAGAAATGGAAAATTATTCCAAGAACATTTTCCACTACAATACATGTGGACCCTGAATGTATTCAAGAAGTTCGTCACCACTTATCAGCTATGTATGGATCCCCTGAATGCAAGGGCAAATGTGGACTTATCTTCAGATCTTCTACACCAGTGGCAACTATTACTATGTATACTACAACATTTACTATTTCTGTTCAAGGCACCCAACATACTGAATGGGTAGATTCTGTGCTTCATGAAATCAGCAATAAAATTGACTCAGAAACATCATTTGTTGGCCCCTCTCCAGACATCTACCAGAACACTTCAACTTGTATGCAGCCTCAAACATCAACCCCCCAGCGGAGCTCAACACTGCCATGCTTTGATCTCAATGCTTCTGCAAATGTCATGGACTATTCATCTTCCAGAGCTGTTGAAATACAAACAGATGATGCTCCAGTTTATGCCAGTGTTGGAACACAAACCACTTCCACCACGTCATGTGCATCAACCCAATGTGACACCACCACCACATGCATGTCCACCCAATGTGATGATGCACCTAAACTAGTACCAAAACCAGCACCAAGAACTTCACTACTTCAACAACAGCCATCCCCAATTGTGAACCCAAACCCTACCCCCGCCCCACAGACTTGTGAAGCAGTTGCTACCATTCCCACCAGCAACCGTTTTAGTGCTCTTCAAGTTGAGGACTGCGACGTGCCCAGGAATATCCCCACAATTGTAACCAGCCGCAACTCTCCATCCAAGAAACTTAGACCTGTACCAAAGCCAAGATTACTTTTCCCTCCTCCCACGCCATCTCCTACCCCTGTTGAACCAACTCATGAACCACCACAACCAACAGCTTCAGCTTCACGCAAACACACCAGAAGGAAGATATTGATAATTGGAGATTCCATCCCAAAACTTCTTGTAGGCCGTAGAATGACATCAAAGTGCCAGATTGTCAACCGTTGCATCCCTGGTAGTAAGCTTGGACTATGGACAAAACTGGCTGCCCCTATCATTGAAGAGGAACATCCGGACTTGATCATTATCCACTGTGCTACAAATGACTTGTCAAAATGCAAAATGTAAATGAATGTCTTGATATGTACAATTCTCTTCTAGCTGCAATCTTGAAAACTGACCCTTCAATTAAAATCGCGATATCGTCACTTACTACTCAGAGAAATTACGCCCATCGAATGTGGATCAATGAATTTAATGCTAGGCTTCATGATTTATGTAACGCAAAGGACTTACTCTTTATCAACAATAACAATATTGAAAGAACTCATATCGCGGATGAAGGCCTGCACCTGTCAAAATCAGGCAGAGCTCTCCTTGCCCGGAACTTTATTTCTTGTGCTTCAAATGCTTTCCAACAGGATTTTCACATGACTCCATCTCAGTGGAGGAAGAGGTAAATGAAAAAAGGACTCGTGTTAAAAGAAATAATAATATCAATAGTTGCCAAGAACATATGTTTTGTGGACAAGTATTTATCTTGTAATAATTGTAATCTTGATTTTCATGTTCAATGTATTGGTAGATCTTTAACAGATAATTCTGTGAATTGGTTATGTGATTGCTGTTTTACACGAATTGCTAATGATGAGCTCCCTTTTGGTAAGTGTTTTGTTGATTTAAAGTGCAAGTTGCAAAAAGGTCTCAAAATGGCTCATCTAAACATTAGAAGTGTTATTGACAAACTTGATTATCTGGATATCTTTGTGCATGAAAACAATATTGATGTTCTTTGTCTGAGTGAGACCTGGACAGATAATAGTATTGATGACTCTGAACTTATGATAAGTGGTTATAATTTTTGTCGTCTTGATAGAAGTAATGGGATGACTCATGGTGGTGTAATGTGTTATGTTAAAGAAAATTTATGTTTTAAAGAAAATGTTGATATTCATGATGATGAGGTAGAGGCAATTTTGTTGAAATCAACTTATCTAACACCAAACCTGTTGCTGTAGGTACTATTTATCGACCACCAGATTCTACTGTTGATTATATTGATAAAATGAATGTTTTGTTTCAAAAGTGCAATGATATTTATGAAGATGTGTATATATTAGGTGATTTTAATTTGGATGTTGCAAAAAAATGCGATTCTAAAAAAGTATCTAATCTTGCAAAAATTCCCAAATGTGTCAGCTCATTAATGATTACACTAGAATTACTGATAAAAGTAGAACTATAATTGATTTGATCTTTGTGTCTCGTCCAGAATTGGTCATTTCGTCAGGTGTACATAGTCTAGGACTTAGTGATCACTCATTAATATATGTTGTTCGTAAACACAAACAAATTTTATTTGATTAGTTCTTGGAGGCAATTTAAAATTGCCTCCAAGAACTGTCACATCAAGAAACTTCAAAATTTTGATGAATCACACTTTGTGAACACAATTCAGAATATTGATTGGGAACAAGTAAACTGTATTGATGATGTTAATGATGCTTTATCTAAGTGGCAATCATTGTTTAATGAAGCTTGTGATAAACATGCACCTTTTAAAACTAAGCGTATAAAGGACATCTCCTGAATGGGTAGACAGTAATTTTCTTAAATTGTGTAAGGATAGGGATTATTTGTATGCCAAGGCTCATAAAACAAATGACCCTGGTGATTGGGAAAAGGCTAAGTCAGTTAGAAATAGAGTTAATAATATGAAATTTTATTTGAAGAAGAAGCACTTTGAAAGGGCAATTAATGATAATGTACATGATAGTAAAAAGTTATGGAAAACACTTAAAAAAGTAATTCCAAGTAAAAATAATAAACCAACTGTGCCTAATATTATAAGTCAAAATGGTCATGGTAATATGTGATGCGATCAAGCCAAATCAGTCGGAACTCGGAAATATTGATTTTGAGATATAGCCAAAAATAGGAAATATTTCCTTTTGTTTTCTTTTTGTTTTGGAAAGTCTTAAGTTGCTCATATCGTTGGAACTGGTTGTTCAATTTCAATTGGGTTTTCTGCAAATTGTAGCTTTGTAAATACTTTTTACTATCCTATAAGAAACTGAAAATTTAATATTTCCGAGTTCCGACTGATTTTGCTTGATCGCATCACATATTGCTACAGGTAAAGACACTGCGGACTCATTTAATCAATTCTTCACCTCAGTAGGTGAAGAACTTAGCAGACAATTTGATAATGTTGATATCACTTGCCCATGTAATGATGGAAAAAGTAGTATATCTCGATGTAACCATAGTGAGAGTTTTAGATTCTCTTCTGTATCTTATGATTTTGTATATAATCAAATATGTAATATGGATAATAATAAGTCACCAGGTTTAGATAAATTCAATGTAAAACTACTCAAATTGGCCGCACCTTATGTGTCAAAAGCACTTGCTCATATTTGTAATATTTCTTTAAACAGTTCCAAATTTCCTAATGAGTGGAAGAAAGCCAAAGTTACTCCAATTTTTAAATCTGGTGATAAGAATAATGTAAACAATTACAGGCCAATATCTGTCTTACCAATTATTTCGAAGATTATTGAAAGAACTGTTCATAACCAATTATATGATTATCTTTGTAGTAGAAATATCCTTTCTGATTCTCAATCTGGTTTTAGATCCAATCATTCCACAACAACAACTTTACTAGATGTTCAAGATTATATTCTTAATAATATGGACAATGGTTTTGCAACAGGAGTTATATTTTTGGATTTAAAAAAGGCGTTTGATACAGTAAATCATGAAATTTTAATTAATAAACTTGCTGAATATGGTATTAAGGGTAATGAACTTGGTTGGTTTAAATCATACCTAAGTAATAGGGCTCAAGCTGTGCATGTTAATTCTTTTCTGTCAGATTTCAAAACTTATAATACTGGAATTCCTCAAGGCTCAATCTTAGGTCCTCTGCTATTTATAATTTTTGTTAATTGTTTACCTGATGTTGTAACTTGTAAGACAGTAATGTATGCAGATGACACTTCTCTTATGTGTAAAGCAAAAAATGCTGATGACCTAAAAATGCAACTTGAATATAACCTAAAAAACTGTAGCTAACTGGTTTAAAGCTAATAAGCTCACATTAAATACTGACAAAACAAAGTTTATGATTTTTGGAACTAATCATACACTTAATTATTACAATGACATAACTCTTACATTTGATGACAAAATTATTGAAAGAGTAGATGTTTTCAAATATCTTGGTATTAAGTTTGATAGTAATATGTCTTGGTCATCACACATTGATTATGTATCTGGAAATGTTTCCAAGAGAATTGGTGTTGTAAAACGTGCAAAGTATTTCCTTCCTCATAAAACCTTAGTTATGCTCTCTAATGCTCTTGTAATTCCACATTTTGACTATGCCAGCAGTGTTTGGTCTAATTGTTCTGCAACCAATCAATATCAGCTTCAAGTACTTCACAACAGATTAGCTAGAACAATTCTCTTTGCTGATATCAGAACACCAGTAGAGGAAATGTTAAGTTCTTTAAATTGGATTAAACTTTCTGATAGATGGTCTAATCACATGATTTTTCTTACCTTTAAATGTATCAAAAATATGTGTCCTGAATATTTATGTAATCAATTTGACTTTGTTCATAATGCTCATGATCACATTACAAGGAGTCATTCTTCAAACACATTGATCGTGCCTAAATATAATTCTAACAGTGGTAAACGTACATTTATTGTAAGAGCTGCAAACTTATGGAACAATTTGCCACCATCATGTCGTGTAAACCTTGAAACTATGTCTTTGCATCAATTCAAGACAAGCATCATTACTACTGTTGAATTATAATCATTTATTTATATTGTATGTATTTTAAGATTTATATCATTCATGTATTTGAGGTATATTTATTTTCTTTCACACTTATTATTGATGTTTTTGTATAAATTACTAAATATCATGTTATTTTGTATATATTCTGTAAAAATGTTGTAAATATCATTGTATGAGGGCCTGCTTGGAAAGCAGTGCTTGCCACTGAAGTAGTTTAACTCCCTCAATAAAGATTTCACAAATCAAAAAAATTGCTATCTACTGAAGATAGCCCTATATGTATGTCTTAGCTTTATATGTATGTCTTGCTATTTACCGAAGATAGCTTTATATGTATGTCTTACACTGTCTACTGAAGATCATTAGCTTTATATGTATGTCTTGCTATCTACCGAAGATAGCTTGATATGTATGCCTTGCTGTCTACTGAAGATCATTAGCTTTATATGTATGTCTTGCTATCTACTGAAGATAGCTTTATATGCATGTCTTGCTGACTACTGAAGATAGCTTTATATGTATGTCTTGCTATCTACTGAAGATAGCTTTATATGCATGTCTTGCTGACAACTGAAGATAGCTTTATATGCATATCTTGCTGACTACTGAAGATAGCTTTATATGTATGTCTTGCTATCTACTGAAGATAGCTTTATATGCATGTCTTGCTGACTACTGAATATAGCTTTATATGCATGTCTTGCTGACTACTGAAGATAGCTTTATATGTATGTCTTGCTATCTACTGAACATGCTGAAGATAGCTTTATATGTATGCCTTGCTGTCTACTGAAGATCATTAGCTTTATATGTATGTCTTGCTATCTACTGAAGATAGCTTTATATGCATGTCTTAATGACTACTGAAGATAGCTTTATATGCATGTCTTGCTACTTTTTGTCATTTGCTCTTTTCAGAAATTGTTTTCTTGGTGTTGAATTACCAAATTCTATTTCCATAGCAGGTTTAAAATGCGTCCATTTAGGCGACGAAAAAAGAAAACCCTGTTCTACGGGCCCGACCGACCCAGATTTGGAACAAATTGGGGAA
Organism: Amphiura filiformis; assembly: GCF_039555335.1. NCBI lineage: Eukaryota > Metazoa > Echinodermata > Ophiuroidea > Amphilepidida > Amphiuridae > Amphiura > Amphiura filiformis. Next base: position 25,374,330 of record NC_092629.1, read on the forward strand.
AAATCCTGTACAAATGAATGCCGACCCACATGTCGGAAATTGTTTTGTATTTTCTCAAATTGCAAATTATTGACAGATTTTGGTGATTTTTTGGGTCATTTCCAAAAAACAACAACAAAAAAGGCCGACCGACCCTACTTGAAAGGTCCGTCCACCCGTAGAACAGGTTTTTTTGTCGCCTTACCTTTTTTTCTAATGCAGACAATTTCTGCATAATGTATTTTGGGTATTTTAAAGAAAAACAACATTTTTAAAGACGAACTTTCCTAATTTGTGCCCTCACGATCAACTTCGGATTGACGCCCATGCCCGTGGTGTAGGCTATATCTGTTTGTGAAGAATAAAAAAAAAAAAAAAAAAATAAGCGCCATCTGATTTTTGCGAATTGCTTTTGGTCGTAGAGGGCAACACAACACTATGTTGTTTGGCCTTACCTAGAAATTAGTTGGCATCAAAATGGGCTATTCCAGTTGAAACCCATACACCCCTATGGAAGACATGACCTTAATCTTCCACATAGGGAATGTGAATTTTAAAGGGAGTTTCCAATGAGTAATTCCATTTAAAATTTACACACCCTGTGTTGGAGATAAGGCCATGTCTGTGGTGTATGTATTTCAACTTGAATAAATCATTGTGATCTCCGCATAAGTCGACCAGAATTGCCCTAGTAATTTTTTTTTTTTCCTTTTAGCCTGGTGCAAAGACCGTGATTTGAGTCTAAAAATATATAATGTGACCATTGAACTGTACTGAACATGCTGAAAATGGCAACCAGGGGTGGAGGGACACGATCATTGCTGGTCACATTTATGGTGGCATATCTCCTTGGTGCTGCAATTACAACGTTTTTATTGAAGTCAGCTAGTATATCACATGTTATTACATTATTTGATCCAAGAAGAAGAAAACACACGGTCTCTCCGATCCGTACGGGCTTGTCAAAGTTGACGACATGAATGCCATACTGTTGAATGAGTTACGAGAATTCCAGTCGCACAACCACGATAAAGAATTCGGTAAGCTTTAATGTTGCAATGTTTTTGACCTGCTGTCATGTCACTGACAATAACTATCTGACACCCTGGGGTGGGCAAATTTTAAAAGGGCCTGCCAAACGTGCTTCCTTCCTGCATAACCACAAACATTGCCACCAGCCCCCTTCCCTGGTGTGCCAAAAAACCCTTATCCCCTTGCATGTACCAAATTTGTGAGAACCCTATTTGCAAACCGTAAACATGGTCAACATGTTTTGGTTTAGATAATAATGCAAGCGTAGTGACTAAGAAATTTGACATATTTTAACTTTTTCATACTGTTTTCCTGAACATTTGGGCACCTTTTTAATAAACCCATTGACAAATTATAATTATGTCAATTGTTGACGGGGAAACATTACTTATTTCAAAGGTTACATGGTCCGTGGGGTCATGAGAAGAAACGTAAATATACTTTGGCAATGTTTAATGACCCGTGAATTACTTCTGTATAAAAATTAAGTTCATTAAAGGTAGACATATAAAATTTTGTTACAATAATAAAAATATGACTTCCTTGTTCAATTTGTTGTAGTCATCAAAAGTTTCAAAATTCATAAACAATTAACCATATATTTGAGTCTGGGATTTTTGGCATTGGAACTATGTGTAGGCCTACTACAGATGTACCCAGTGGCGGCGCTATGGGTGGGGTGGGGGTAGGGGGGGCATTTCACCCCAATTTTTCTTTCCCCCAGTTTTGAGGCACCCCCAAAAATAGTGTAAATTTCAACTTTTTGCGGCAATTTTGTGCAAAATTGGTCGATTTTGCCCCCCCCCTGAAATTCACTTTTTTTCCAATGCCCCCCCAATAATTCCATTTAACAAATGAAGTAGTCATATATATTGAGAACTGTGTTCTACGTAGTTTGAAACTATTCGGCTCGATGCGCGCGATTTTGTTCTTTTTCCAAGTTATACCAATTTGAATAAAAAAGAGAGCATTTCAAATGACAAAATTTACAAAGACTTGAGTTATCTGTCACGTTATAATAGTCCCGTTAGCCGGTAGGAATCACCTTGAAGGAGGAAATAGCCTAAATTTGTCACTTTTTGAAATGCCCTCTTTTTCCACTCAATTCAGTATAACTTGGGAAAATAAAGTCGGATCGTGCCAAATGAGGTATCAAAATACGCAAAACAAAATTACCCATCTAATGATTACTTTATTTATTATTTTAGGTTGAGTACCTTTCAGATATTGCTTTTGTTAAGTATTTGGATACCTTTTGTGAGCGGTATATCTATTGAAGTCAATAATTATGCATTTATTATTACTGAAGACAGCAAGAATCTACTGGAAACAATATAATATTGTAACATTATTAATATTTTCTGAAAATAGTAATAGATTATTTATAATTATGTAACATATTAATATCGGATGCAGACATTAATCGTGAAAGTTATTAAAAGGGCTCCAGTGGAAAGCAGTACTTTCTTTATACTAATCTGGGCTACCCTCAATAAATATACCCAAATAACTTATTGCTATCTACTGTAGACAGTAATTATATAATTTAGTACTATCTACTGAAGACAACAATTATGAAACTTATTATTACTAACCAATTGCCGCAAAAAGTTTGAAATTTGTTAAGCTATCTACTGAAGACAGCCATTCCAAGGTTATCTTCAGAAAATGCTCAACCTTAAAGGATGACACCGGTAATCACAACATTATGCCTTATATGAAAGAAAAATAATTATCAAGCACGAATCACGTGGTTTTATTTAAAACAAACTCATAGTGACCATAAAAACGAATAAAAACATCCGTCTCTCAACATGCAGTATTCAAAATTCCCGGGCGCTGAAATTGTCGAGTGCAATTACGTCCCAGTAATATAATAAAGGCTGACGACAATTTAGCACAAATAACCATCACGTCATTGCACTTAGACAATTTCGGCGCGGGAATTTTGAATATCGCGTGTTGAGAGCCGACTGTTTTTATTCATTTTTGTGGTCAATTTGAGTTTGTTTTAATTGAATAAAACCATGTGATTCGTGCTTGATAATTATTTTTCTAACATATAAGGCATAATGTTATGATTGCCGGAGACTCCCTTTAATAATAAGTATAGGAGTAATGTACATGTTCCGGCGCAAAACCAGATTTACGCACAGGAAGAATGTATTGTTTTGACATCGCCATATTTGACAATTTCCCTGATGAGAAGAGGTAGTTATATCAACTACCTCCTTGAAACGAGTTTGTCGGAATAAAAAATTGGTGAAAATGAACTCTGTCTAATCCATCTTTATTTTGAAGACAGTCATTATGTATACTGCACGCAAAATATCCATAGGCCTACACTTAAAACAACAGTTTCCGAATTTAGAAGCTCTTAAGCCACATCAGCTATCATAATTTGTTTATTTACCGATTTATTTTTCAGGTCAGGATATTTTAGCAGATCTACTTTATTCCAAAGTGCGAGTACTATGCTGGGTCATGACAAATCCAGCAAACTTATACAAGAAAACCATACATATCAAAGCCACATGGGCCAAACGCTGCAACAGAATCTTGTATATTAGCTCAGAAGTGGATGCCAACTTCCCAACAGTCAAAGTGAAGTCGAAAGAAGGGAGAGACTACCTGTGGCAAAAAACAAGACACACTTTCCAATTACTCTATGATGAATATTTAGACCAAGCGGAATGGTTTATAAAAGTAGACGATGATACCTTTTTAATTCTAGAAAATCTTAGATATTTATTGTCAGGTTACGACCCATCCGAACCCATGTACTTTGGTCGTAAATTTAAACCAGGCAACGTCATGAGTGGTGGAGCAGGTTATGTAGTCAGCAAAGCGGGTGTCAAGATGGTTGTAGAAAAAGTTTTTACAGACTCCAAAAAATGCACATCTGGAGATTTTGTTGGTGGAGCAGAAGATGTTGAAATTGGGAAATGTTTACAGAATGCTGGAGTCGAAGCAGGAGACTCGCGAGACCCACTTGGTCGTGAACGATTTCATCCATTTATTCCTGAAGAACATTTAGTGCCTGGTGTTATGCCTGACAAATATTGGTATTGGGATTATGTGTACTACAAAGCATCATCGGTATGCTTATTTTGTATTTAAAACTTGACTTAAAACTGTGTTTATAAATGGAGGCACTAATATTATAGACTAAATATGGGCAGGTTTCAAAAAGCATAGATCGAACTATTGTAAAAATAAATTGTATTTCTTTCTTTATGTTCGTGTATTACAGGGCCCAGAATGTTGCTCCGATTACTCCATCTCATTTCACTACGTAAATCCCAACGCTATGTATCTGCTGGAGTACATGATATACCATATGAAACCGTTTGGAGTTGGACACTATACCTGTCCAAGTAAAGCTAAACCAATGGTGGACAAACTGCTTGGTGGAGTAGACGGAAGAAAGCAGCAGTTGGAACTGCATGTAGAAGAGAAAGGCAATGAGTAGGAGGTAGGGAAAGAATTACTGAACAAAAGTGAAGGATTGAACTTTTGTTCATTGAACAGGTTAATCAAGACTGTTTATTGAAAATTATAATTGAGATTTCACAGTTCTAGTCCAATAAAATAATACTCACTCTGGACGTTTCGCAGTCTGGCAGACTTCTTCTTCTACACTGTTGATGTTATGACGACCTTCTGTTTACAGGATGCTGGTTGCTCAGCAACGCTGTTGTCAATTGTCTTTTTGTTCTGGAAATCGTCACTGAGATTATATTGCCCTCGGAATGAGGCTAAGGTGTTCGGCAAAAAGAAAGACATATACAAAAGCTGGACGCTATATAAAAGAGGCAGTAGAAATCAGAAATCAAGGGACCACCATAAACAGAGACGAGGGCAATAGGCCTATAGCATTCTTTGCCGTAAAAAGATGATTGTCACAACAGTGTTGAAAAATAAGTCTGGCAGACGTCAAAACGTCCATAGTGAGTACTGTTTTATTGGACTAGAAATCTCGGCTATAAGATTCTCTTAGTAGTGGAATAGTTCCCGATGCTATGGAAGTAGCCAAAGTTGTGCCTATCTATAAAAAGGACAGTCCTGAAGTATTTGGTAATTATAGACCTGTATCAGTTTTACCGACGTTCTCCAAAATTTTGGAACGAATTGTTCACAACAGATGCTATAACGTTTTACTCAAAAACAATGTTTTGTATAAAAAACAATATGGATTTAGAAATAAGCATTCCACGTACATGGCTGTTCTAGATTTCGTTAAAGATACAAGTGAGGCTATAGACAATAATATGTTCACTTTGGGTATTTTCATGGATTTGTCGAAGGCATTCGATACCATAGACCACAATATCTTGTTGGATAAATTATATCACTATGGCTTTCGTGGAATATCTTACAAATTACCTCTCAAGTAGAAAACAGTATGTATATTATGATAATGTAACATCTCAATATGAAAATGTGATGTGTGGTGTACCCCAGGGTTCAATACTGAGACCCTTACTTTTCATTATATATATGAACGACATTTGTTGTACATCAAAATTGTTGTCGTTTATTCGACACAACTGTGTTCCATTCTGATAAAGATGTCAACGTACAAGAAGTGTGTAATTGGTTCAAGTGCAATAAATTATCCCTAAATGCTTCAAAAACAAACCTAATTGGGACCCCCCACAAAACAAAAAATGCTCAAATTAATCGTTCTATTAAATTAGATGGTTGTAACTTATCTCGAGTTTCTGATGTTAAATTTCTTGGCATTACTATAGATGAAAATTTGACATGGAAGCCCCATATAAATAATATTCGTAAAACATGTTTCAGAAACCTGGGCGTTCTAAATAAGGTCAAACACTTCTTACCAAAAAATTCATTGTACGTTGTACCAATTATATTGCTCGCTTATTTTACCTTATTTGTCATATGGAATAGTGTTGTGGGGAAAAGCCTCGAAAGAACATGTAATGAAAATACACAAGCTTCAAAAGAGAGCTCTCAGAATAATCTCAAACAGTTCTTATTTGAGTCACACAAAACCATTGTTTGAAAAGTATAACGCATTGAACATTTTTGAGATGTATGACAAAAAAAGTGGGTATTTTTATGTACAAGTATAAGAACGGTTTACTTCCACAATCATTTTGATTATGTATTCACTGATTTAGAAAGCGTCCATACTTATGATACAAGATATAAAACAAATTACCGACCTGAAATTCACAAAATGAAAACTGTCCTCACCACAGGACCAAAGATTTGGAATAATTTACCTAAATTAGTTAAAACGGCTGTCAGTGTAAATTCTTTCAAAAAAAGTATTTCATCTCTCCTCCAGAAAAAATAAAAAATAATATCAGTTTAAATGTAATCTAATTAATCAATAATTTATTTATTTTTATTACTTTGTCACTTGAATATTTTCAGGTTTTTTTTTTTCCTCTTCTAATTTGGGCTCTTTGACGCTGGTGGCTCTGGGGCCATTTGCCTTCTTGTGAGATACATGGCCTACCTGTCTGATTCCACTGGCGTTCCTTGAGTTCGGATTTCAATATGATTTTTTGTAGACAAAGTGACATGATTTCCGACAACTACGACTCCAGGACAAAATTTAACCACATTTGTGAGATTTATCTTCCGTTTGGCCTCTTTAGACCACAATTATCATTATTTCGTCCAATTTCACCATTAAAACTACAAATATTCTTGCGCTTCACCCGCACATGTCCCGGTAAAGACCTTTGGTGACATGATTTCCGACAACTATGATATATATTGTTATTGTGGATTGATTTCAAAATCCATGTGGAGATCCGATCCTTCCATCTTCTCTCTTTAAAGCTTATCGAATGCTTCGTTTTGAGCTACTGTAAACTGATTCTTCCAGTCTCCGACTATACCTGCAGATGATAAACAAGCAGGATTCACTAAGATGAATACTTACAAACTTCATAGTTCTTTCTGTTTGAAGGAACAGTAAATACAACTTTATGCCTTAGCCTATATATTAGAAAAATAATTATCAAGCACGATTCACGTGATTTTATTTAAAACAAACTCATATTGACTTTAAAACCGAATAAAAACAACGGGCACCGAAATTGCCTGTGGCAGTGACGACTCAGTAATACAATGAAAGCCTACGACGATTGAGCACAAATAACCATGACGTCAATTGCCACAGGTAATTTTGGCGCGAGAATTTTGAATATCGCGTGCTGTTTTTATTCGTTTTTATGGTCAATATGAGTTTGTTTTCAATTTTAAAATCCGGTGATTCGTAATTGATAATTGTTTTTCTAACATTTAAGGCATAATGATGTGATTGCCGGAGTGTTCATTTAATGTGACACCACAATCAGGATTTTCCATTGATGCTATTAAGCTAACAACTTGCAGGGTGGTGGATGTGCAGACACGGTACCATAGAAAGTATATGGGAAAAGGTCATTAACAATTTGATGACGTACTTTTTCTCCTTTTGAGGTTGAGTTGAAAACTAACCCCATGATTTATTTAGTACTAATTTGATGTCAGTAATAATAGGAACTAAACAATAATGTATGTAATTTCATGTAAGTAATTAGGCTAACAATTGAAAAAAGCGTAGAACCTTCCAATATTTTGCACAATTTCCTGCTAACCGTGACTTATACACATGGTTAGGCAATTAAGGTTTTCAACAGTGGGGCACCCAAGATCTGTCATTTTTGGCACGTCTAAGGGGTCAAAAAGTTTTTCGGCTCGAAGTTACACATAATTATTTCACAGGGGAGACGACTGCGTTGTCTTAGATATATTTGCTTAAGTCATGACTTGTGTGTTTGTTACCTTTCCTGATAGTAGACGGTCCACCGATCTTCTCCTTTCCTGATTTATCATCTGTCGTATAAAATCTTTGTTTCATACTGTCCAACGTACTCTTGTTATGCTTCTGTCACACTACACCGAATAGGTCTTCCGTACAAGAAACGGATGGTATTTTAGTAAATCCGTTGTTGTTCGTCAATGATCGTTTTGTGTTCTTTTTATGTCCTGCTATCATCCGCCAAATGCGTTTCGTGTTAGGTGATGTTCGTTAAGTCCGTCGGCAAGTTTTGTGCATGCACAAAACTTGAAACGGAGTGTACCGAATACACATGTTCGGTATTTATCCGATGTGTGTTCGTATGGTGCTGCATATTGCCGGAGTTTGTTCGCTCTCCTTTCGTTCATGTTCGTTCTTTGTTCGTTGCACTCGGCCCGTGTTCGTTGCAAATACGTTCCTGTGAGGCCTTCACCACCGGATAGCATATTTTTGCATTCGGCGATGTACGTTGACCCAGACCGTGTTAGTGTCACACTACACCGGATCGGTCTTCCGTATAAGAAACGGATGATATTTTAGAAAATCCGTTAGTGTTCGTCAATGTTCGTTTTATGTTCTTCATATGTCCTGCTATTATCCGCCAAATGCGTTTCGTGTTAGGTGATGTTTGTTTAGTCCGTCGACAATACGTTTCAAGTTTTGTGCATGCACAAAACTTGAAACGGAGTGTGCCGAATACACATGTTCGGAAGTTGTCCGATGTGTGTTCGTACTGTTCTGTATATATACCCTGGGTTTGTTCGCTATTCTTTCGTTTATATACCGCAGGTGTTTGCAGGTTTCGCAGGCCCTTGTGCCGGATGTAGGCCTATGGCGAACATGTGCATCGATCATGGGGGGGGGGGGGGCTTTGTGGGGGGTGTGTGACACAATCCCGGGACACAATATCATAAAAAGGGGGAAAGGAGAGAAAAAAGAAAAGAAAGTGAGAAAAATTGAAGAGAGAAGAGAAGAGAAAAAGTTAAATTGCACGTAATTTAGTAGGCCTACGCATGTAAGTAGTATTGAGGGAGTGGCACTTTCTGAAGGGTAGAGGACGCAATATCAAATTCCTACCAGTTTTAGGGATTGACAAGAAAGAAAAAAGAAGAGAAAACATGGAAAAGGTTAAATTGTACGTTATTGAGTAGGCCCAGGATAGTATATAGTAAACCTAAGTATAGGCCTGTGATTATTATAGGCAGTGCTTAAATGTGGTTCCTTGGCCCAAAAGCCTGTGAAAATTACTGCCGGCCCGTCGATATGTAGGGCCTGTGACATTTTGTCAAGTCAGTATTTAAGACGGACTTAGGTCTATTACTGACTTTAACATATCAATCCATGCATGCTTTACCTGATATTACGAGTCGGAAGTCTTATATCTAAGTGTCAGTGGATCAGTGTAACATTTTAAATTTTGCAAATTCAGTTCGGGCCTTCCTTGTTTTTTTGTTTAAGGGGTACTACACCTGTGGTAAATTGTGACTATTTTTGCATTTTTTCTCAAAAAATAATAACACACTGGTAACAAAAGTTATGTATATTATTGGGGCAAGGAATCCAATTACTACACTGAAATTTCAGTGACTCAAGATAAGCGGTTCAGTATATATGATCGGAAATGAGGTACATTCTAGCGGTACCTCTTTTCTTATCATAAATAACGAACTGCTTGTCTTGGGTCACTGAAATTCCAGTGTAGTAATCGGACTCCTTGCCCCTATAATATACCAAATATTTGTTACCACTGTGTTATTAGTTTTTGAGAAAAATGCAAAAATAGACACAAATTTATCGAGGGGTGTAGTACCCCCTTAAGGCAATAATATTGTAAAAATGATGCACCAAAAACTATTTTCCAAATTTTCCATTTTTAAAACTAAATTTTTACACAATAGGCCTAGGCCTAATAATGTAAATAGGCCCTACAGTCCCCATGCAAATGGCTTCAATTGGACCTTCATTTTGAAAAATGGACAAGTCTTCCTTTTTGCTTCTGCTATGGACATCCACGTGTTATTTTTAAAACAATTGTTTATATTATACAATAATGGTGAAAACTTTTCAATGGCTTCAATTAGGCTTTCGTTTTACCAATTTGCGGCTGTTTCAAACTAAAATAGTACCCAATAATAGTGCTAAAATTGATCCAAAAAATGACAAATGGCTTCAATTGGGCCTTCATTGTCCAGAGGTTTCTCACCTCTATTGCCCCCGGACGCTGGTTGCCCTGATATATCAGATTTGTAGCCCTTTTATACTTATTAGCCAATATTTGACCATTTTCGTCAAAGTTTGATCAATTCCCCACTTTGTTCACCCTCTGAAAAAGTGCTTGCTACGTCACTGCCTCTAAGGGGTCAAAAACCCTCTCAAACACCCTCTCCTCCCCCACTTTTCTGATAGGGTGGACGTCCCTGTTGGTGCCACATGCCACGGATTCGCCGGTCATTTGTCGGACGTTGAACGATTGAATATAAAACGCCTGCAGGATTATTAGCGGCCACAACGCATAGAGAGACGAACGGGAATCGGACCCCTAAATCCGGACATTTTGTCGGACGTTCACACTAAAAACTACGGGGTTATATTTTCCGTGGTCATTTTGAATTGACCACGTTTGGGGTTGTTTTGACCCTTTAAGGGGTTGTACTGTTTTAATTTGACCACATTCACGAGGTCATTTTAGCCACGACGAACGTGGTCAAAAACTTAGTGGTCATTTTGCCGATACCGTCGCGCATTGATATCAGTTTCAATCTCCCGCTTTGAAAATCTCAATTCATAAATGAGTTTAAACATGAGCTGCAATTAATGTTTGTTGATTAATAAATAAAACTAATTTTTTGACCGAAGTTACCCAATTTGTCAACTTTATAATGACTTGCATTTCGGAACTATTTGCACACACGGTGTGCATCGGCTTCCCACGTGGTCACATCAGCGCCATATTTGTTCTGATTGTGCAGCTCAGCGGATTGTCGTGTGTGCTTGTCTGCATGATGGAATATGAAAAGTTAGTTGAAAAGTGAGACTGCAAGGATGCATAGACCCTTGTCTATGCACGCAGATTCATTCAATTTCATGCTGTCGTGGCTGGTTTCTTGGCTGCAGTTGTTATAAGCTTATATCATGTAAGCTTATAATACGTGAACTGTCATAGGCGATGACTGACTGTGTGTGAGTGTGATACACAGATGCATTTTGCAGTTTGCTGTTTTAATATGTAATGCTTTCTCTGTGCAGAAACACACTTATGTCCTGGTGGGACCAGCATGACCATAGGCCTACTAAAAAAATCCAAACAACCCCTAAATGTGGTTATTGAGTAACCCTATAAAACAACCCTTTCAAATGGGTCATTTCATTTGACCCCGAAATGAGGTCATTAAGTAACCCAATAAGGCAACCCTTTTGAAGGGTCATTTCATTTGACCCCGAAATGTGGTAATATTTTGACCCCAATGGGGTTACTATTTGACCCAAATACGTAGTCATTGCAATGACCCCGACCAATGGGGTCAAAATGACCCCGTTAGTGGTATGGTGTTTAGTTGATAACTATGCTGGGGTCAAAATGACCCCGTTTGGGTCATTTTTTGACCCCGTAGTTTTAAGTGTGTTGACCCCCAAATCCGGTCATTTGTCGGACGTTGAACGATCGAATATAAGACGCCTGCAGGATAATTAGCGGCCACAACGCATAGAGAAACGAACGGGCATCGGACCCCAAATCCGGTCATTTGTCGGACGTTGAACGATCGGATATAAGACGCCTGCAGGATTATTAGCGGCCACAACGCATAGAGAGACGAACGGGAATCGGACCCAAAATCCCACCGAATCTTCTGCCGGACTGGTGATTTTTCCACCGAATAAAAATTTTTTGTATTCGGTGATGTACGTTGATCCAGTCCGTCGTAGTGTGACCGACCTATTAACAACACGGTCTATAGCTTCGTCTGACAGAGGGCGCCCTAGAAAATCAACTACTTGGACTACTGCTCCTCTAAGATCCTGTTGATGATTAAAAAGGAACATATTCAAACCTTCACTTATGTTCAGTAATTCTTTCACTACCTCCTACGCATTGCTGTTCTCTTCTGCAGTTGCAACTGCTGTTTTCTTCCCTTTGCTCCAGCAAGCAGTTTGTCCACCATTGGTTTAGCTTCACTTTACTTGGGCAGGTATAGTGTCCAACTCCAAACGGTTTCATATGGTATATCATGTACTCCAGCAGATACATAGCGTTGGGATTTACATAGTGGAAGGAGATGGAGTAATCGGAGCAACATTCTGGGCCCTGTGACAAACATAAATGAAAGAACGAACATTTAGTTTCACAATAGTTCTATATGCTTTATGAAACCTGCACATTTGTATATAGTACCTCATTCATAACGTGTCCATCATCAGACATTTATACCTGCTGATGTATCGACCTGTAAGAACTCTTTTGATTGGTTGTACCAAAGAGCTTTTAATAGAAATAGATTTAGCTGTCGATGCAATCATATTTACCACCCACCTGACTTTAGGCGCTTCATTTAAATAAATTCAATGCTCTTACTGATCGATTACACATTAGAATGTATGAAGGCTGCCATTTCCACATATCTATATTACACTATAATGGTAATCGCTATACGTATACATATTATAGGCCTGTAAAGGTTGTTTTTAAGAAATTCCCATTTAATTTTATTTCAAGAAGGAGATTGGTATATAGAAATAGTGGCATACCCAAAGAGGGGAGGAGGGTTGGGAAGGGGCAGATTCACCCCTGTGAGAAGTCGTGGGAGGGGAGGAGGGAGGATGGGGCACACCGACACCGCCTGGCTAATAATTATTTGGTGGAGCAGAGACACTAAAATGAATACACGGGATCGATACACGTGAATTGCTATGCACGATTTTGATATCAGACGAAAATCTTCGGATAGTGGGTTAGAAATTGATGAATATCTCCCGCAAATGATTTTTTCTCAAGAAACCAGACGTGGTCTCATACACTTGAAAATACGTGTTGAACAGATATGATAGTCGCTAGAATGCGCTTTGAAAATTGGCCGTGCGCTTTGAACTCAAAATCTGACCATTTTATATTGCGTTGGTCCTGTATTACAGCGTGTAGTACAGCTGCACTCACTGTAGGCAGTATAAAAAGTCGATGACCATTGACCTCAATGGGGTATACAAGCTTATTCACGCACAACCAAGATCAATTACCCGGCTATTGTGAGTAGCCTTAGTTATGTCCCTCGACTAATTATTAGTTTTAAAGAGCTTTAAAGGTTTGAACCAAATGGCTAATTGTGGCTGTGGATTCACCCTACCATGGCGATTCCTGCCATGAAGATATAGGGTCGATGACACTGTGTGGGGGAAGGAGGGGATATGGAGAATGATAGAGGGCTGGAGGAAGGGAGAAATGAAAAGATATAATAAAGTCAAGTAGATAAATATATAGAAGGGTTGGGGACAAGGAGAGCGAGGGAGTGATAAAGTGTAGGCCTAGGAAAGAATAAGTACAGAGAAAGGAAAAGAAAGGAATGATGAATACATTTAATAATAATTATGCCTATATAATAACTAAACACATAACAGCACTGGGCAGCCATTCGATGATGTCAATGCCTTTATTCATTACGTAATTAAAACGCCCAGTCAGATGTATTTCACACCTGCCAAACACAAGGCACCCAATTTCGAAAACTGGACGTTGAATGTACACTCTCATGAATATTGATTGGTAACATTTTCCAATATGTCAGCGCTCTAATCGGAAACAATAAAACAATAGACCCTGCAGAGCGTTAAGGTTTATACGACTATGAGGATGGCTATATCATGTATTGAGCCAAACAGAGATAAGGTAAGAATAGACAGTATGGTTGGAGGTCAAAGGGTGAATAAACATCAAATTGCTAAGAGATCTAAAAGCTCTATATTGATTGGCTACTCAGAGGATTATATCATGTAATTAACCAATAAGAGGCACTGTAAGAAAGCTAATAATATAGTTCAAGGTGTTAACTGCTAAGGGTGCTTGGAGCACAAAAGTTTAAACTACAATATACGATCTTTTTAAATATATAAATTTGGTTAATTTTTTGCATATTTGCAATGTTTACTGTCACATGTGACATGTCCCTACCAGGGCTGGATTTACCATTGGGCCATATGGGCCCGGACCCAAATGTTCTTTTTTAAAGCCCGAAATACCCAATATTTCTTGCTAAAATATAGTAAAATTTTTATTTTGGGCTAAAATAATCTGATTTTTTTTTTCGCGCGCGCAAACGTCCTTATAAATTTGTAACAAAATATGCTTGGCTCCCTCTCAATTTTAATGCTTATAGGTAAACCAAAACATGTCCATTTGAGTGCACATGCCTTCCACGCGATGTGTTTGCGAGTAACAAACAATACAAAGATACAAAGATGAACTTTCATGCTAGCATGCAAAGATAATTAAGGTGGAGTTCTTACTAAAAAAAAACCCTTTCCCAGACCATTTATAACCACAGTTTTAAATACAGTTTTAAATACAAAATAACCATACCGATGATGGTTTATAGTACACATAATCCCAATACCAATATTTGTCAGGCATAACGCCAGGCACTAAATGTTCTCAGGAATAAATGGATGAAATCGTTCACGACCAAGTGGGTCTCGTGAGTCTCCTGCTTCGACGCCAGCATTCTGTAAACATTTCCCAATTTCAACATCTTCTGCTCCACCAACAAAGTCTCCAGATGTGCATTTTCTCTGTAAAAACTTTTTCTACACCATCTTGACACCCGCTTTGCTGACTACATAACCTGTTCCACCACTCATGACGTTGCCTGGTTTAAATTTACGACCAAAGTACATGGGTTCGGATGGGTCGTAACCTGACAATAAAAATCTAAGATTTTCTAGAATTAAAAAGGTATCATCGTCTGCTTTTATAAACCATTCCACTTCGTCTAAATATTCATCATAGAGTAATTGGAAAGTGTGTCTTGTTTTCTGCCACAGATAGTCTCTCCCTTCTTTCGACTCCACTTTGACTGTAGGGAAGCCGGGGTCCACTTCTGAGCTAATATACAAGATTCTGTTGCAGCGTTTGGCCCATGTGGCTTTGATATGTATGGTTTTCTTGTATAAGTTTGCTGGATTTGTCATGACCCAGCATAGTACTCGCACTTTGGAATAAAGTAGATCTGCTAGAATATCCTGACCTGAAAAATAAATCGGTAAATAAACAAAATTATGATAACTGAGGTGGCTCAAGAGCTTCTAAATTCGAAAACTGTTGTTTTAAGGCGTGGGGTATGGACGAACTTGCTTGAAGTACAGGTATCTAGAGAGGGGAAACGACGAGTTGCTCCAAATCACAGCGGCGTGACGGCCGCCGAGTGCGAATATGTATTTATTATGGACGGTTCGTGTTTGTTTTCAATTTTGGGGCGTTTTTCCAAAATTTGATATTTTTGGTGATATTTCAAAAAAGCGACATGCCAAAGACAACTCTTTGGGCACATACTTTGTTATTGCTATTGTACATCTTTTCCACATACGTTACCATTCGCTTTGTGATTTACTAATATTATATATTTTGTGACTGCAATTTGGCGTTTTCAATGCGTTTTAAGCTTATCATGAAAGTAAGAAAAATATCTGGTCACGCTCCTTTAAGAAATTTTACCTGATCGTCGGATTTTGTAGGCAACAGAATGCAGATTGGCTCACGATAGCACTTGATGATAAAATTACTTTGAATTCCTTGTAACAACACACTCATTACCTCGTCTGGAAACTGGGTTTCGGACTAAATTATGGAACAGCTCTTGTCTTCGGCGTCGTATCAAATCTCATAAAACAAAACAAAGGACATTCTTCCTGTGCGTAAATCTGGTTTTGCGCCGGAACATGTACATTGCTCCTTTACTTATTAAGGTTGAGCACTTTCTGAAGATAATTTGTTTAATAACCTTGCAATGACTGACTTCAGAAGATAGCCTAACAAATTTCAAACTTTCAATGTAAATTGATTAGTAATAATAAATTTCATTGCTGTCTTCAGTAGCTAGTACTAAATTATATAGTAAAGCTGTCTTCAGTAGATAGCAATAAGTTATTTGGGGTATAATTATTTAGGTAGCCCAGATCAGTAAAGAAAGTAGGCCCTACTGCTTTCCACTGGGGCCTCTTAATAACTTTCACAATTACTGTCTTCATCCGATATTAATATGTTACAAATTAGTAACCTTACTGTCTTCAGAAAATATCAATAATGTTACATTATTGTATACTGTTGTTAGTAGATTTTCGCTGTCTTCAGTAATAATAGATTTCATAATTGTTGACTTCAGTAGTAGATATACTGTGTAGTACACATAGTCCCTTGATACTAAAATCCCTGGCACAACTCTATGGTTATACGTGAATTTTGAAAATTTTGATGACTACACAAATTTGAACGAGGAAGTCATTCCATATATTTTTATTATTATTATTATTTTATATCCTATGTCTACCTTTAATGAATTTAATTCTTATACATAGTCATGCACGGGTCATTGATCATTGCCAAAATATATACGTTTCTTATCATGAACCCAGGGACCATGTAAACCTTTGAAAAAAGACAGTATACATATCCCTGTCAACAATTCACATATTATTTGTCAATGGATTGCAAGAGTTTATTAAAAAGGTGCCCAATATGTTAAGGAAAACAGTAAAAAACGTTACTTAATGCAAAATTTCATAGTCGCTACGCTTGCATTATCGTGGTTTGTAAATTGGGTTCTCACACATTTGGCACATGCAAGGGACCACGGATAGTTTGACAGACCAACGGGGGGAAGGGTTTTAAGCTATGTCGGGGGGTCAGTTTGAAATTTGCCCGAGCCAGGTCCAGGGTGACATATAGTTAAAACAAACAACATTAAAGCTTACCGAATGCTGTATCATCGTTGTGCGACTGGAATTCTCGTAACTCATTCAACGATATGGCATTCATGTCGTCAAATTTGACATGCCCGTACGGATCGGAGAGCCCGAGTGTTTCTCTTTTTCTTGGATCAAATAATGTAATAACATGTGATATACTAGCTGACTTCAATAAAAACGTTGTAATTACAGCACCAAAGAAAAATGCCAACATAAATGTGACCAGCAATGATCGTATCCCTCCACCCCCGGTTGCCATATTTCAGCATATGCAGTAAGGGACCGATCGTTATTTACGGCAGAGGGGATGGGCGTTTCGGAAAAAATATCGACAAAAAATCGCGTTCCCCCTTGCGTCCACTCAAAATTTTCGGATTCCCCCATGGGCATGAATCATGGTCAATGTCAATTTTCTTGTTTTCCCATCAATTTCTCCATTTAAAATTTAACAATCCCCCATGGCATCCTGGTTAAAAAAAATCGCGTTCCCCCCTCAAGACCCCCCGCGTTCCCCCCCTTGCGTCCAAAAAAATCGGGTTCCCTTCTCAAAATGCCCACCCCCTGTCATAAATAACGATCGCTCCCTAAGGTTCAAGGGTCACATTATATTTTTTTAGACCCAAATCACGGTCTTTGTACCAGGCTAAAAGGAAACAAACTCACAGGACAAGTCTGGTCGACTTCTGCCTGGAGATCACAATGAGTATTGTTATGGTCACCAAAATGACCCAGGCCAAAATCACCTGCTTCGGGTTCACGCAACACCAAACACACAAACACACTGTTTATTACTTAAAACACTTATGATTATTTATTAATTAGTGCAGTATGGCTATCAATCAATCCTTATACAATATTACAACAATTATGTAAGATTATGATAAAGACTTCTTTATGCTATGGTTACTTAGCTAAGCCTGGAGATCTTGATTGGCTGGCTTTCTGATAAGATTCCGTTGATGGTCTCAGTTCTTGATCCAAGATCCAGCAATGTCCGCGATCCTATCTTTCACAATCTCAGTCTAAAGTCCTGATGACTATATTTCTACTACCCTATCTACTCTGCTAGTGTTCTCCAAATGGTCTTCTATGTTGACCTTAAGCTCCTCTCTCGGAGATCTCTTGAGCAAGCTTTCTGCTCCACTTGACAGACAGATAACACTCTATGTTAGTCCAGCAAAATATCACAGTTCGGTGATGGAGATACTTCAGTCTGTCACTTCTTTGAGTCGACAAACAATAAAGCACTATTGGCTTTCACTATCGCCTTTGGCGTAAAGAATTCTCTCCAACACACACACACAAGAACCGCGAACCGAAGTTTGAAGACTTCAATGGTAACTTTGTACCAATACTGGCTAACATAAGTTTCACAGAGTTTCCTCTTACACCTCAAGACTGCTGCCTCCCAATCATTCAACCTCCAGGCTTTTATCTAAATTCTACCTATTCTAGAATAATCTGCATAAATTACAGCATTTAATCATCCCATATATGGCATATGACATTACCTCAATTCCCAAAATAGTGCATGAAATCACCACAAGCCAATCAGATCAATTACTCTGTACACATAGTTCTAAAAATAGCACATTACCTCAACACAAACCAATCAGACACTGTACACCGATTTTTGGCACAGTGCCAGGACTTTACTACTGTCATAATCAAGTAATCATGACCACTAGAGTATGATCTAATTGTTGCTAGAACTTTCTCCACATTATTAGATATATGAATTTCTTGATCACTTTTAAAATCATTAATCTTCTAGAATATTCCATGCACAAACAAATGGAGATAAATATCAAAACAAGTGAAAATTAATGTTTGATGACAAAACATATAACTTTTAATGATTATTATGGAATAATTTTGGGGCGCACATAACAGTATTCCAGTTGAAATACATAGGCCTACACCCCTTATGGAAGACATGACCTTAATCTCCCACGCAAGGTATGTAGGTTTTAAATGGAATCACTCATTCAGGTAACTTCATTTAAAATTCATACTCCCAGTGTTGGTGATTAAGGTCATGTCTTCCGTAGGGGGTGTACGGATTTCAAATGGAATAGCCCATTTGGCTGCCAACTCTAGGCTATTTCAACTCTAGGCTATATCCACACCCATCAAGTCCCCCCCCCCCATTCCTCGGTAAAACCAAAAAAATAGTGACGTGTTGCCCTCTACGACCGAAAACAATTCGCAGCAATCGGATGGCGGGTTTTTTTTTCGTTTTTTTTAATTCTATACAAACAGATATAGCCTACATACACACGGCAAGGGCGTCAATCCGAAGCTGATCGTGAGGGCACAAATTATATAAAATAAATATGAAAGTTCTTCTTTAAAAATACCCAAATTACATTATATGCAGAAACTGTCTGCATTAGAAAAAGGACGCATTTTAAACCTGCTATGGAAATAGTTGTTGGTAATTGAACATCAAGGAAACTATTTTTGAAAATAGCAAGTGACAAAAAGTGGCAAGACATGCATATAAAGCCATCTTCAATAGGCAGCAAGACATATATATAAAGCTATCTTCAGATTTGAAACTTGTAATTCATTGCTGGAGAGTGATTTTTTTGGGGGAAATGGGTTTAATCAAGGAAAGTATGTGGTTTTATTACTTGGCAGTATGTTTATCAACATACATACCTGTGTGCTTTATTTTGTATTATCTTACTAGTGGTAATCTCATTCCAACATTGTTATCTTTGTATATGATTAAAAAAACCACCCAATTCCAGCATTTAAAATAAACCACCACGAAGTCCCTGAAATGTTAATCGTCATACCTAATACAGTTTAACCCACTCATTTGCACGTAAAACTTACCATATTGACCAGATAAATCTAACTGAAGGAATTAAAATGATACACATGTTGTTGTTTTTTTCTCAAAATCACTTCCCATGGACTTGGGTGGGTTTTGTATTCATGTATTCAATTGTAATTTGCTTCTATATGTTGTATGTCGATTATGTACCAAGAACGAGAGAATGCGTTAATCGTAATAGTACATTCTAATTCGGTACCAGCAACAAACATTCTGGTTCTATACGCCGAAAGATGTGTCTTAAAACAAGCATTTTCTCTGTTGTTCAAGTCATGATTTACATCATACGAATCAAATGGTTTATTTTCCAAATCTTTTAACGTCTGTGTTACATACCGCTAATAGACCTGGGCGATACATTGAAATACGACGAGTAACTATTTGTTTTCATGGCATCTGAAAAGACTGCATTAAAATCGCTGAAATTGATCAAGTTATACCGGGGTATATTGCCAAAAAAGTAGGGTTTGATGCTTCCAAATGGTATATTTTCTCTCATTATATGACATTTTTGTTGTAATAGTACCAAAATTCATACACACGGCTTCGGTTTTTAGTAAATATTCGCCCTACCATATTGTAACTTTCAGCTTCGAGGGCGCACTGTCATTTTAAGCTGTTTACGGTTCAGTGCGTTAAAACAAGAAAAGTCTCAGGTCAACCTATGTTGATTTTTTGATCATTTGGCATCTAAATCATATAGTTTCAACTGATATTAGTGGCATTTAACTGTGAGAGTTCTGAATATGAGAAAATTCCACCCGAAATTAGCCATTTCCCCATTGAAACCCGTGTAATACATAATTAGTGGTATTTAACCCAAAACGCCCAAACCCTCGGGGCCCAAACCGATGGATAAATATCATCGATATCTGCATGTTGAGAGTTAATACCAAATGGAAATGAAAGTAAAAATAGCCCTAAATAATAAAGAACACGAGGAATAAGCGGACAGTTCATCATTTTTGTCAGGATTATCGTCGGTTTATCATGGCACAGAGCATGAACGGCATAATTAATACGATGATGGGTGACATGATCTGCAGACGATTTATTTTTTATTTTTTACAAATTCAAATATTTCAAAATTGTTAATTCTCATGACCATATTTGAAATCAGCATGAAAAATGCATTAACATTAGTACAGTACAAACAAGCCTAGTATTGGTTCAGTGGTTCTTAAGATAACTCTTGATATTTTGAGAATATATCTCAAAAGTTGGACTTTTTATGTTGAAGCCTATGGCCATCACACAGAGCTTAAGCGTAATTGTCCTAAGATATCTATTAAGACACAAGCCTTCGTCCGTAGCACTTCACAACGAGCAATAATGTCCATCAGTGTAATCATATTTTTAGATGTTTTGAGTAAAAATATGAAAAGTTATGACGGTTGATTAAACCATAGATTATTAAACCCATCAATAGAGAAAATTGTGCTCTTCAACTATCCTTATAAGAAAATTACGAGTTTAATAGTCTTTTAATACTTTGATTTTCTCTATTATTTCACTTTGGGTGGTGTACTCTCAAGTTATCCATTAAATACTTGAAGCTACTTGAGCAGAGTTCTGACGAAAGCTTGGCAGTTCTACTTGTCAGACGGCGAACCGCTAAAAACCCACTAATTGTTATGAATTCCCGTCGTAAAAGCCTATCCCACAATCTACTTGAGCATGTTGAGGCACCACGATGGTGACCGTTTAACTTCAAATTAAAGGCAATATCAGAGATCAACGCAAAGCAGTTAAATATTCGGTTTTCTTAGGAATGGCTTCAAAGTGAATGGTATTATTCAGTTTGGTGTTTCTTCATTTGAAAAAAAATCCGCGAAAAGGAAGAAAAATGCTGTGTTGACCAATAGACCTATAATAAAATGTCATCTTTAAATATTTTCCGTACCGTGGTATCATCCCGCAGGGGGATGTTCTGACCCCATTCTTGTTCATCGTACTTGTATACTACTGATGAAACTACAAGCTCTCGTGTAGTAACAAACCTTCGTAAGGGACGCACCATTAGATACCAATGGGGGGGGGGGCTGGGTAGTTTTTTGGAAAAAAACCCATTTTGTCGCGCCATCTGAGCAAAAAAAAAAAATTGCTCCACCTCAGACTGATTGCAATCATGCTTTTGTTAAATGCATTTGAGTAGTCCGCCATATTTACGGGATGATACGTCACATGCAAGGCCTCTATAACTGGTTAAACCTTGCTACTTCAGTAAAAGGGTACATTATTTTGGCACTACATTATTTCTTTTTTTCCACAATGCTGGTATTAAATATCAAATAGTCATAATTGGCGGTCACTTCAAATCATCCCCAACTTAACGAGGTTCAGGAATATCCTCTCATTGTTAATTGTTGGTTAATCCACCACATGAACAGGATTTAGCCAAAGCAAACAAAGACTTAAGCTTTTTACTAATGCTATACATAAGTATAAGCTTATTATCCTCTTCAACAATAGGATTAAAGATGGTGTTTGACTGGACTAAAATGAGAAACATGTCGGAAAAATATTAGGGACATATGAATACAACCTCTTTGCATATTATTTCGCACTGTAACTCGAAATACAATTTGCCGACTTTACGAGCGGTTTGAGATGGATGGTCACATATTGTATACGGTCAGCTCTCGGCAGTCACGTGATACTGTCCACGTGAGCTCAATTTAATAATCTAAGGTTTTGTCTCTCGTATTTGGTAATCTCGTTTATTACTGAATACTCCGCCGGTGTAGCATACCGGGTCTGATTGAAGTGACGTCGAGAGCTGTCGAGTTCAAAGCATCTCATTGAGAAGCGCAATATTATTGGATTCAAAGTATCGGTAAGTAATCAAAATATAACAGTAATGCCAGTACAGCTTGATCAGCTCTTAATCGGCGGGCCTTATAACATCGCGGATTAATATCAATATATTTCTTTCGAGATTGTCCTGTGACAACTCGTCATAAGTGTCACAAATTATTAATTCAGGTCCTATACTTTACCAATTATATTTAACACGCACATAGATCAGACAGCGACAGGTCAACTATATTTCCCGCCGATTACGAGCAAATCAAAATATAATCAGGTTTTTTTTTTTTTTAATTTCGAATTTTACGTAGTCTTTTTTTTCTTCTTCATATTGTTGTAATGGAAGCAATTGTATGAATAGAAAAAAGATATACCACAAAGGAACCTTTTTAACTAAGAATTTTCAGACAAAAAAAGTCATTTAATAACTGTTAAATAAAACTCAATCCTGTTTTCGGGGGCGCCCGCCTTATAGGCATGACTGTGAAAAGCTTCTAATTTCACTCTTGCTAGATTTACTTCGCAATATTGTTTTGCTAAAATTATGCCCAGCTTAGAAATAAAACCACGATTTGCTTGGATTTTATTTTATTATTGTTTTCTGATATGCACGGGATAAAATCTTGTGCGTATATTCTTTGTTTAAAATACAAATGGACTTATAAAAACACAAATAAATCGTGACCTTTGTACCAGGCTTAACCAGTTTACCGCCTCTTAGAACTCGATAGACGGTGACCAACACTATGGACCACAATAGCCTAATCTCAATGGCATAGTTCAATAACCTCAAATAAACAATCATAGTGCAAAATTTGACATAACTTGCAGAGTATGAGTTTTTGTACCCAAAATTTCAAAGTCATTCAATGAATGTACAAATGTATGTTGTATAGTTGTCCTTGGTACAGTGTATGAATAGGCATCTTATCAAGATCAAGATAGTGATAGTGACATAACAATTAACATGCTTATCTTACCAAGGTCTTATCTATCTGCATGGTGCAATTGAAAATTATGATGTATGATTGTTTTAAGGATGAAACCAATGGCCAAGTTCTTTTGCATGGAAATTAGAACAAATTACTATACAAGCTGTATCAAAAAGTTTGGTACCCAGCAGTTTTAATAGTTATTGAAAAGCCTGGTTCTTTCAATTGCAATATCGGGTCCCCCTTTACATGATAAAATGATCAGACCATAAATCTTTTGTGACTGTTTGTGGCATTAATCAACAAATTATACGGATCTTAGATGTGTCGAGGATGTTACGTTTATGAACAAAACGTTATGTTTGTATTTTCAACATTGTTAATCATTGCTACGTGTATGTTAACAAATGAAAGTTCTGTATTTTTTTTTAATTCTTCAATGCTAAGTATTCTTTTGGATATCATCAAATTGTAAATCTCTAGTCAGATTTTCAGTGTGTTAACAACTATGTATCAAAGACGTTACGTTCATGTACAAAACATTAACGTTCTTATCTTGTAAACATTGTATACCCATAGCTACTTTTATGAAGAATGAATGTTCTGTAATTGTTGTTTTTTATCCTTCATCTCTATTAGATTTTCAGTGTATTAGCAAGTAAAAGCAATATCATCACTACAATATGCCCCCAAAACAAAACTCCCCCACCCCACATAATCGCAAATTGACACGACAGCTTCATTCAAATTCAATTTATTTTATCCAAAACGGTCCTGTGATACACTTTCCCCAATCAAACACATTTGCATTTGATCATCTTCTACTCTTCCCTGAGTATATCATTATAATATCAAATCTAAACACCATGTAATGCATGAATTCACCATATCACGTTTAAACTCACATCGGGCACCCCGTTCCTTTTTTAAAGGAATTTTTATTGCAGATAAAATCTGTTCTTCTTATTTTTCGTATATTTATATTTGCTTCAATGAATTGAGCACCTAGTCTTCAACTGCATGATTCGGCAAGATAAGGCAAGACAATTTAAAACTAAATGTAATATAATTAAATATTCAAATGATCCTTAAACTTCTTAATTTACAGATTCCAAGGCAATTTAAATTACATAAAATATTGTAAGGAACACTTGAGGTTTTGACTTTTAAAACCTACATTTTGGTCAAAAAAATGTGCTCAGATAGCACAACACCAGGTCAATAATTACATTTGTACAGACGGAAACTAATTAATAGAAATACGTCCTGTGGCGAATCACGTGGAAATGTAAACGCACCATCAAGCGGTAGTTTATAATGCCAGATTACAAATAAACTGAATTAATCAAATAAAATTCACCTATAGGGATGTTTTTGCATTCAATTTAGCAGAGTCATAATCCTATTGATTACGAGGACAATTGAAGCTTGAACTCTTTCACTGCGTCTATAGAATTGACAGTCACAGACCACACATAGTTACATTCATACAATACATACAAGATCTTATGATTCAAAAAGACCGCCACTTCAGTTAATTTTATTCATAGCGGGATTCATAGCTATAATTGGAAAAAGAAAACAAGTTGCAGCGTTAAGGGATGTGGCTGTAGGAACAAAGACCAAACAAACATATTCTTGTTTACGCCGTAATATTGTAGTATTTCAACCATTTTACAACTTCAGCTGTGTAACTTGCAAAAATTCCCGCTAAAAAAGTGGTTCTTTGAATTTTTTTTAAATACATTAAAAATCGCATTGGACTTTTCGTACTGATTATACTATAATGATTACCTGCCTATAATGTTCTGATCACACTATAGACTGGGATTATATGTGACCCCATTGCCAGGCAATTTGTTCCTATTGTTCCTTGTCTGGAAAAATTCAGGGACCGTGCTTTTAAATAACCCGCCAGAACACAATAAGGCCATTGACCTGTGTAGTGGTCATACGTTGTTCATTCGACCATAAAAGATTTCTAGTCCCTCAAACTCATTAAAAATGCGTTGCATCAGGTCAGGGATTCTATTATAATAATTCTAATCCTTTCTTTGAGGTGAATAGATAAAAGAGAGTTCTTGAAAAACAGGTGTGATGTTGTAGATAATATATTATCATCAAAGTTGCTGGCATATAGGACATTTCGTGGAAGTGTTATTATATATTTCTTGTAAACACAATCTAATGTGGTACTGCTTACATGGAGAAGGTCGGTCTGCAAATGTCCATGCATGAAGCTATATAGTAGAGATATTATAGCTTCATGTTCAGTGTAAATTAATTAAAATACTATAGCTGGATATCAAAAAATCGTGATGCATTCCTTCTTGTTATGGACGATATTAATTATGATATTACTGTGACAAAATCCATTCCCTTCTCAATTGATTAGGCTCCAGTCTTAGGCTTTCTTTTCTAAAAATAAATCATAGGGCCTAAAGGCAATTAAATATGGGCTAAACCCATATTCGGTATGCGGAAAGTGTTCATAGTCATCTATTACCTATACCAGGGGTCCGCAAATAGCGTGGCTTCCCGAGTGGCGCGAGGCGCCGTTTAGATTTAAAATAAATAAATAAATAAATAAATAAATAAATAAATAAATAAATTCCAATGTTCTCCGTGTAAAGACAGGCTAAAATAGTGCAATATATTGCACCAAATGGCGTCATTTGCACCTCAACAAAAAAACGTTAACTTCACGGGGGCACCCCTCTGACTCCCCCGGCGGTGCTAAAGCATTGGGTGGGGCGCGTTTCAGTTTTCTTTTATTTCATGTGGCGCTTCAACAAACCTATTTGAGGAAGCCTGACCTATACCAGTTTTCACCCCGATGTGGCAGTGACGTCAACGCGTTGAAGCAGCTGTTTCGCTCGCGCATCTATGCGGTGTCTTTAAGCGCGTGCGAGTGTACACCAGCGCTTTGATCGAACGCTAGGGAGTGTAATGAAATTCATACAGTGCTGATGTCACTGCCATATCAGTAGCCTGAATCCTTCTGGCCTCTAATGACGGCGTCTTTTATTTACCCACAATCCGTCACTTTGCCTTATTCACCAACAGCACAACCCGATGACCGTGCGTAGTTGTTGAAAAACTGAAGGATCCAGTCTACCACATCAGGGTGAAAATGGTATAGCTTATCGCAAACCAGCCAAATTTGTATATGTTTGAATAGCTATAGAATACCCGTGAATATAGTGTCAGAAACTCTCACACATCTTATAACCTTGTCATTAATGTGAGACAGAAAGCAACGCCATTTTGGGGATATATTTGAACATTGCGAGGGAAAACATTGCGGTAAAAGTAAGTTAATCATGAAAATCGTTTAATTCTAATAATATCAACCAGTAACGGACACTTAGCCAAGACTATGTGAGAAGTTTGGGGTATGTAAAGCATTTTCTTGTTATAAAAAAAAAGGAAAAAGCAGTCCAAAATTAAACAACTCGATATTTTAAAAAAGTACATTTTGAGAAGGCCTACGCTGGTTCTTTTAATTCTAGTTCAAAATCTGTTCATCACCTGCAGTCTGGTATCTACGGTTTCATAAAAGTATTGGGAACTCTTTTGGATGGTATTTTGATTTTAAAAAACGATACTGTTAAAAATATCGGTATTTATGCCAGCGACATTTCTATTATGTAAAATGCATTGAAAATTGTCGGCTAAAAAGTGCAACAAATTAAAATCGCGAACAGTAATAGCAACAACAACTATCTACATTCCAAGCGGAAACGCTTTTCAAAAACATACCACCTTTTTGGGCAATCGCTGAAACCGAAATATGAAATTCTAGGCCATCTGTAAAAAAGTGCGTGAGCAGAAATGACCATGAACTTGGGTCACCGAAATAAGTGTTTATATTGGTGTCAGGCCTTTCATAGTGATACAACAATTAGCCCCCAATAATGGCTTTCATTTGAACCGTTATTTGTTAAACTGCGATTTTTACTTTTTCAATCAATGAATGTATCAAAAAAAAAGTCGATTTAAAATGGCCTAACCCGTTAAACCATTTCTGTATTTATTCCTATTGTCTGTCCAAATAACTTAGACACCCGGTTTTTAGGATATATTTCGAGAAGTTTTTACTTTGGCAAAAAGTCATGAAAGAAAAGTTGCTAAACACGGTCAGACCTAACAGAAATTATTAATAAAGCGATGAAAAAATATTCTTCCTTGTCTACTTTTATTCAATTTTGACCGATTTACAGCAAGATATCTGGGTCCAGCCGAATATTCCTAATGACTTGAAACTTTTGATGGGATAATCTATTTACAGTAAGGGGTGTTTGAACATTGTAATCATGCATATTGATCAGTGATGCCACCCTTTTTTCTTTGATCCTTTTACTAATTCACAATAATGGCGGTCTACTCAAATGCATACAACAAAAGCATGTTTGCAATCTACTGCGAGAGGTCGTCTCACATGCATAACAAATACACTACGATCAAATACTAGTAAGTTGATGACAATATTTGATTGAATGGACTGCACTGTGCCATGATTTCGGTGAAGGACACCGGTTCAAATCCTTTGTTTGGACTGAAACAATCAATAATTTCATGCACAACCTTAACTCAAAAGATGTCAGTTGGTGCATTATAACAAATGATAGGGCAAGTTAGGGGTGCTGCAATAATTATGTGAACCCCCGGGGGGTGAATTCTCAAAATGGTCTGCCAAAAATCGCTTGCCCCCCTTTGGCCGTGCCAAAAACCTTTGCCCCCCCTTTCGACGTGCCAAAAACCTTTGCCCCCTTTTGATGTGCCAAAAATCTTTGCCCCCCCTTACACATGCAAGATTTTGGGAACCCGAATTTAAAACCTTAAATTGTCTTAACAGATAATGCGAGCGCAGCGAGCAGGAAATTTTGCATATTTGAACGTGTTTTAACGTTTTCCTACGCCTTTTAGGGCGTAATATAGAAACAGTGCCCAAAATATCTGTGCCAAAAATTGCTTGCCCCCCTTTCGACCTGCCAAAAAGCGCCTGACCCCCCTTTCGACCTGCCAAAAAATGCTTGCCCCCCTTATGGCCTGCCAAAATCTTTGCCCCCCTATAATTCACCCCCCCAGGGGTACACACACATAATTATTGCACCACCCCTTACTATGCGTCTGGAGTGTATTGTGAATTATACTCCTCACCAATAACATCAGAACATTCATAGGGCATACAATTTGTATTTTCTTGGAATTGGGCCAAGCCAAAAGCATGCACAGAACAAGATTCAAATACCGCGCAGAATTGTTGTAATTGGTTGAGGGGCAGCTGGGATCACTGAGTTAATACACTAAGAATAAATATGGCAATTAGAAACACTGTCTGCATTTTATTAACTGAATTATATTTTTCATTTTTATAAAATGTTTTTGGTGAGGAGTATAATTAATTTACTATTCATCCATTCACTATCCAAAATCACAATACCTACAAATCTGTATAATGAGACCTTCCAAAATAGTGGTACCCAACTTCTACCGGATTATTTTGAAAGTGTTGAGAAAAACCTTCCAATTTCAATAGAATTTCTGGTAAACTCTCACTCAATGATTTGGAAACACGCAAATCCCGTTAGGTCTCGGCGAATGTTAACACTTTTCTTTCATGACTTTCTTTGAAAGTGGATATTTTTTCAAATAAATAACAAAAACTGGGTGTCTAAGTTAATTGGACAGACAATAGCTATATGCCTAACGTAAAAAAGACTACATGTATGGAGATGGTGGTGCGTTTTCCTTTGATATGTCAATATGTGATTATAATCTATAATGTAATGTCGGCGCTTTGAACTTCCAATTTTGAAAGCAAAAACTGACCAAAAAAAATCGAATTTCTAGAGTTATAAAAGTTAAAGAGGATAATGAGCATGTGCAGATCGTAAAAAAATGAGTCATTTCAGATGATGAATGGCAACGCTGCATTCGTATTAGGAATGTGACGTATCTTTTTATCGTACATGGTAGTGTGCTTAGCCTGGGTCGCTCGGCCTATCTCGAGCAAAATTGCCATGCGTGGCTGTTGAACATGTTGAAGAACTAGTGGATTCGCTTTACTATCACGGCCTTTTTGACACGCAGATTATAGGGATGATGACGCTGTGTGTCGTGCATTAATATTATACGCATCCTATGCGTTTCAACCAGAAGGGGTATATTAGAAATGTCGTTCGCGTTTTAGCTAAAAAAGGGCATTCTTGAATGACAAAAAATTCTCGAAATCGCTAAATATAGGAATATTTTTATTCTGAAATCTTCACGAAATGAGATGTAAAAGGAGTGGTGTCAAAATTTGCTGATGGGCTGGAGTATCCGCGGATACAAGAGCTTACAAGGATTGCCGGAACCGAATGACGGCTATCGTCATCTGGTTTACCCTGATTTTGACATCGCTACCTGCGCTCACACATAATGTTCTCTATAATAAGGGCAGTTCTTATTAATACGGTATTCGTCAGTATTTGGAAACCTCAACGAGTGATTGTAATTCAAGAGGGAATCTATATGCTTTTTAACTCTCGATGTTTATTTTTAATTTGCAGATCATGACAGCCATCATCGTAATTATGCCGTTCATGCCATGAAAAACAGACGACAATCCTGACAAAAATGATGAACTGTCCGCTTATTCCTCGTGTTCTTTATTATTTAGGGTTATTTTTACTTTCATTTCCATTTGGTATTAATTCTCAACATGCTAATAACGATGATATTTATTCATCGGGTTGGGCGTTTTGGGGAAAAAGACTATTTGATTCGTATGATGTAAATCATGAGTTGAACAACAGAGAGAATGCTTGTTTTAAGACATATCATTCAACGAATAATAGGACCATAATGTTTCTTGCTGGTACCGAAATAGGATGTACTATTACGATTAATGCATTCTCTCGTTCACGGTTTATAATCGACATACAACATATAGAAGCAAATCACAATTACTCCATGTTTATTATGGAACAAATTAACAAAGGTAAAAGCTCATCATCCTCTACAAAAATCTATTCTTTCCCGTTTGATTCTTGTACAGCTGCCACACTAGTAGGGACATCCTTAGTTTTTCATTTCACAAGGATGTACATCCAATTCACCATCGTTTCTTATGTTATCAGTAATACAATTGATATTCAACAATCCAATTGCAATCTTACTGAATTTCAAAACATTCGGCAGCTTTTTCCATATGCAATTCGGCTGCCACCTTTAACCTTAAAGGGCACACTTGAAAATATGGCTGTAACAATGGTGATGTACGAGTACCAAGTCAGATGTCTTGATGATTGTACTTGTTCATTAGGTCATACACTGTGGGTAACAAATTGCCAAGAGGAAACAGATAAAGATTTGCTCATTTGTGATCCAAATACAGCGGGCCTATCGTTTTACGATCGTAGAATAAATACAATCGAACCAGAATCATTTTGGTGTTTTAAGTCCTTACAGAAGTTGGAACTGGGTCGCAATAACATTAATGTTTTGCCTCGCCATGTTTTTAATGGTCTGACCAAATTGAGGTACTTAGATTTAAGTAGCAACAGACTGACAACGTTACCTACGAATATCTTTGGTGATCAGGTTAAACTAAAATATTTTTTAACATTTAAGAATAACATAACATCACTATCAGATAGTATCTTCGAGTCAACTTTGAATCTTCGGTTATTGCGACTGACTGACAACAAACTCACTACCTTAACATCGCACGTGTTCAATGGCTTAACAGTCCTAACCGATTTACACTTACCCTATAACCAACTTGTTACTTTACCAAGTGATATCTTTAATGATCTTGTTCGATTAGAGTTTCTAGACTTATCTAACAATTATTTGACCCAATTACCGAATTGTAACATTTCAACTCTGATTATGGTGTTTATAACAGGAAACCATTTGATGCAATTGAAAGCAGGCGTGTTTAATCTCACTGGAGATATGTCCATGTTATATCTCTCGTATAATAGTCTAATTGATCTACCAGAGGGGCTGTTCAATTCTACCATTAATATTAATGAGCTACATTTGGGATACAATAATTTTATTGTATTAACACCTCAGTTGTTTAAGAACCTAACACAATTAAGGCAACTCACTTTAAACTCTAATAACATAACAGATTTACCAGTTGATATTTTTAACGACCTTGAAAATTTAATTTTCTTGAACCTGTCTGACAATAAATTAACAACATTACCAAAATTCTACTTAGTAAACCTAGAAATATTGTCTGCATCTGATAACAGTATATCGTCAATCCCTAATGGCCTTTTTAACATGACTTTAAATTTGAGCGCTGTAAACCTGAAATACAATAATCTCAATACTTTACCAACAGGTATCTTTAGTCAGTTGATTAAGCTAACGCACATTTGGTTATCTAACAATCAAATTACAACTTTGTCTGTCCACATTTTCCAAGATCTGGTTAATTTACGAGATTTGGAATTGCAGGATAATTCATTAGTAGAATTACCAGAATTAATTTTTGCTTCGAACTTGCAATTATCATATCTAAGAATTGACAGAAACAATATGGCAAAGTTTCCGAACACTTCAACTTTGCCAAACATCAGATATCTAATTGCCAATAAAAATAGATTGACTTCATTTGCAACCGGTCCTGTTACTTCGATGAGTTTAACATATCTGATAATCTCAAGCAATTTGTTATCTTCGATACCTACAAATCTTTTACACCATAAAAATGAATTGCTTATTCTTAACATAGATGATAACATGATTACTACACTGCATAACGAAACATTTCATGATCTTACCGCATTACAGCAGCTAACCATCAGTAATAATTCGTTAAGTGAATTACCGCTACGAATATTTGATAGACTGCACAACCTTGTTACCCTTGACTTAGGTATGAATAATTTACGAGTAATACACAATTCAAGTTTTGAAGCTTTGAAAGTCTTAAAGGCCTTATATCTGCATTATAATGACTTAGAAGTACTACCGCGCAATATATTCATGTCAAATACGGAACTTAGAGTCCTTTCAATTAAGTTCAATAAACTATCCGTACTGCCTGATGGTATATTTGACACATTTGTTAAATTAGAATCTTTGGAAATGAACTTCAATTACCTCAAAGAAGTTACAGTTGACTTGCTTGACGCACTCCAAGATTTAGAAACATTCATTTTGTCAAATAATCACATTCTGCAACTTTTTGAGAACATGTTTGGTGCAACAAGAAAGCTGCGTACCTTACACCTATGTTGTAATATAATATCTAGTTTACCTATGGAGATCTTCACACCGTTAGTTGCCTTAGAATCGTTAAACTTAGCAAACAACGCTTTGACCATGCTGCCTCCGCTGTGTCAGTGCATCCATTTGATACATCTTGAACTTCAAAACAACATTATATTAGAATCAAGTTTTGACAGTTTTCAACAGTTTGAAAAATTAAAAATGTTGACATTACAAAATAATAGTATTAGACTGCTTCCTACGGGAGCATTTGAAGGTTTCTATAGTCTTAAGGTACTTTATCTGAATTCAAACAACATTTCTAGTGTGGAGAAAGGTGTTTTCAAGCATCTAAACAGTCTTTCAATCCTCGACATGTCCAATAATAACATTTCCGAACTTATTGATGATACCTTTATCGGATTGAAACGTCTTGCTGTATTGGAACTTCAACATAATAAACTAATACACTTTGAAGTAAATATATTAGAGCATACCGCACATTTGAGTATCTTAAATTTGTCAAATAATCGTATTCAAGATGTATTAAATCACAACGGGCCGAAAAAAGAGCAACATAGCATCGATTGTGATTTACGGGGTAATTCTTTTAAGTCTTTAACTATAAAGTCGTTTTTTGGTTTGAGTAACATGACGATTTTTGTTGATGAATACGCCCCATGTTGTTTTATGAGTAGAAATATTACATGCCATGCAGGTATTGCCCGGCCCTCATTCATGACATGCAAGCGAATGCTACCCAATATAATGTTACGATTGACTATGTGGATTATTGGCTTATTTTCAGTTGGTTTTAATATATGTGCCATCGGACAACGCTTTGTTTCGAAACCGGATAATAAGGTCCAAAATGCACTGATATTAAATCTTGCCTTTTCGGACCTTTTAATGGGAATTACTATGATTATCTTAACCTCTGTGGATTTGTATTACGCCGATTACTTTCCAAGTTTTTCAGTTGCCTGGATTAACGGATATATTTGCAAGGCAGTGTCTGTTTTGTCCACTCTGTCAAGTGAAGCGTCAGTATTCTTGGTTACACTTATTAGCATTGACAGATACCTTGGAGTCGCATACCCGTTAGGTATCCACCGTGGATTAGGTTGCACCAGGATGAAGATTTGTGTTTCTATTTGTTGGCTTCTTTCCTTAATACTTTCTGTAGGATCAATTTTATTACAAATATATGTTCCAAGAGGTTACGATATTTCAGAAGTATGTGTCGGTTTACCGATTGTTAAAAGGGTAGTTACCTTAGAGAACCCAGAATTGGTTTCGCTTACAAGGCACGAATACAAGCTTGATTATATAATACAAATCGAATATCGATCCAATAGTTTGTCTCAACGTACTTACGCACAAAGATACGGGGGTTGGATGCTCGTCAGTAGCTCTTTTATTGAATCTATTACTTACAAAGTTTCTGAAATATCAGGACATATATTGGCCAGTTACTTATCAATAATCATGTTTATTGGACTCAACCTGATATGCTTTTTAGCAATAGCTGTAATTTATATCAGAATATTTCAAGTTGCACGTGATTCTTCAGCTTCAGTTCAAAGCACAGCAAAAAGTAGAGAAATGCGGATGGCTGTTAAAATGTCTGGTATCGTTCTGACGGATTTCCTCTGTTGGGTGCCTTTAGCTTTGGTTTGTTTGCTTGTACAGTGTGGCGCGTTTTCAGTTGGGCCAGAAATGTATGCTTGGACAGTAGCTTTAATTCTACCCATCAATTCAGCCTTGAATCCGTTCCTTTATACCTTTGCTATTGTATTAACTGAACGTTTTGGATGAACTATATATGCAGTGTTTTATTTCTTTACAGACCTGTTGTTATACCTGTGGATAATGTATTTCAGTTATAGAATCATAAACCATTAACACTATGATAAAATTCACTTCTGAACGCGCAGCTTTTTATTCACATATTCACAATAGCTATTCTCTAACCTATTTATAATAATAATACATTTATATAGCGCCTTTTACCAGAACTTGAAGGATTCAAAGGGCTGTAATTTCGCTGTCATGGTGAATCATCACAATCAGATCGTATCAACTAGGTAGCAGCCAAACCCGGCGCAAACCTATCCGCCCTTAGATTGTAACATCCATCGATTATCTGCGCAGCTCTCCTAATTCCATTTGGGTGAAGGAAGTTTTTGATAACCAAACGATTAATCACCGAGCAGGAGGAAACCGGAGATCCCAGAGAAAACCTGCGAGAGCGAGCATGGAATCGGGATAAACCAAGTACCCATACAATCCTTGGGCACGGCCAGGACTTGAACCAGGGACATCAGTGGTGCAAGGCGAGGAAACAACCGCTGCGCCAACTCGCTCTCCCTAAAGGATCAGTCCTAGGGCTACTTCTCTTTACCATGATATTGTAGTCCATATTGCAGGTGTACCTGGCAGTCATTAATCTGAATGTACACCTCTTCGCAGATGAAAAACATGGTCTCAACTCACCTGATGATGATCTTATTATAAGTAGAAAACTGGAATGATGTATTCGATATTAAGACTAGACGACTGGTTTCATGCGGCCATGCCGCTTGTCACTGAGCGGCGTGATGGATGCGCATTGCAGACAAAAGGAAACAATCAAGGCTTGTCATTGGCTGATACCGGTTGAAGTAGCGGCAAGCGACAGGAAAGTCTGACTAGGTCAAAAATCTTTTAGCACAGCTAGATCTGAACTACTGTATACCGATGCGTGGCCGCAAACGTAACTGTCCCGGAAGTAACATGCATATAAATGAATCAAAAAAGGTACGGCAAGAATTGTCGCACCATGTACGTCGAAGTTCATTTTTCAATGGACGAACTGTAGTTACAATAACAAAAACGACTGGTAAGCAAGTCTACTAAATGACCTCAAAAGGTAAAAATAAAAATGGCGGACCAATCGCCGGACCCTTTCCAAAATTAACAGAGCACATGATATTTAGCCATTATCAACATGGGGTCATCGGCAGAAATATTTTCTTAACATAAAAATTTCACGATATAACAGCAATGGAGTGAAACTTGCAAATGTTCGTCGTGTTTCACATGGGACAACTAATAAGCTCTAATGACGTCACGACGTAAATAACATACGGGTCATTAATGATTAGTTAGGTAAAGTCAAATATGGAGGTGTCCAAAAGTATGCTAATTAGAATACGATCCGGGTATCCGAAATTATGTAAATGAGTTGAAGGAGGTTACGTGAGCATGTAGTTGTACAGTATTTCGCATCTACATTCCAGGTTGATCTTGATAGGATTTCAGTCATAGGCACGTTAACATAGCTACCCAATAGGGCTGGGGTCTAAACAGGTAGTCGAATTCGGAGGGCGATCATGCGCCAGTCATTGATTGGTTAGGGGTAGTTTAGGGTTAGGATTAGGGTTATGAATAGGCTTAGGGTTACGATTAGCTTACACAAAATAATTACATGACGGTTGGACCCCCAGTAGCTTGATGAATCAACAGCTAGCTAGAGAGGGCTCATACTAGATTAAAACGCTCATCAGAAAAGTTTCTGTATGTATTAAGAACCGAAATCATATCGTGATCGACCAGTAATGTAGGGGATACTTGATTCCAATATCTTTGGACTGTTTAATAATAAAACAAGCTTGATGACGCAACGTCGGCTAGGCAAAACGTAAATACCTTTTGCACTATTAGCAATCAAATACATGTTTCCATTTGTAAATTCATGTTTAATTGTGCTAGTGTCCGATGCGTAATTCTTCTTTCCCCTGTACATAAAAATACTTATAACAGAAAGTTCTTTGATTGATTAACATGTTAAATATTTAAGAACCAATTGCAGTTAAAGTAAATCAAAAGTGATAAAGACTAAAATGTTACTTCATCATAACAGTTTATAGACAGCAAACTAATTAAGCTACCAGTCATTTTCTCCCCTGTATATCCTAAGGGGTAAAGGGATAAAAAATTCGCCATCTTCGGCCTTCGCCCGGCCCAAACTCCCATGCCCCCTGAAAATCAAATGGTGCGTGCGTCCTTAAGGGGCTGTGCAATAAGTATGAGCGGGGGGGTAAAATTACCAAACGGCTCGCCAAACATCGCTTGCCCCCCTCTCGGCCCGCCAAAAATCGCTTACCCACCTCTCGGCCTGCAAAAAAATCTTTGCATGCCTCCTTTGCATATATACCAAATTTTTGAGATCCCAATTTGCAAACCTTAAATGATCTAGATACATGTTGCGAGCGCAACGAGCAGGAAAATTTGCAAGCGCTTCTGTACTGTTTTCCTAAGCCTTTTTAGAACATTTTATTTAAAAGGCACCCCATTAATGTGTGCCAAAACTCGCTTGCCCCCCTTTCGGCTTGCCAAAACTTTCTTGGCCCCCATTTCGGCTCGCCAAAAATTCTTGGCTCCCATTTTACCCTCCCACCAGGGCTCATAATTATTGCACAGCCCCTAAGCAAGACATGTGTCATAATAAGAACCAACCAAAAGCTGCATCTTTTATCTCGAATTTATGACCTCGTACGTTGAAATCGTTCAAGAAATAAAGACAAGGTAATCTAAAATCCCAAGGAAGACCCAAATTCAAAAACTTCACATTATTCCATTGGATGCCTTAGTGATTCGTACAAAAAGTGTTACTGAATGATAAAACTTGGGTCGTGCTTTTCATTGATTAGAACATTAAAATGCAACTTTTGATTTCGGTACTTCCGTGGATTTTCGATCACCATTAATTCTCAACCGATTTCAAA
Source organism: Amphiura filiformis (assembly GCF_039555335.1). Taxonomy (NCBI): domain Eukaryota; kingdom Metazoa; phylum Echinodermata; class Ophiuroidea; order Amphilepidida; family Amphiuridae; genus Amphiura; species Amphiura filiformis. Next base: position 25,411,689 of record NC_092629.1, read on the forward strand.
AACATGAAGTCTTAAATTATATAGATACTGCAGGTATCTGCTGCTGGTTTAATTTGGACACATGGACATTTGTCTTTGTTTAGAATATACAAGAGTGAACATATAGACTGGTACCTTAAGGGTACTTGCCGTTGTAGTGATGATGTAACTGTATTAACTACCATAGCAATAGATGAATATAATTTTTGAATATATCGTCCTGCACTACAAGCAGGTTGCACTCATCACCTGTGTATGTCTGCAATCATAGATTGTATACAATACCGCTCTTTTCAAAGATACTAATCTTACAGGTGCGAATGATCAGCATGATATGAGTATTCTATAGAATTACGATCCTCGTCGTTATCCCTGTTCTTTGACATCTATGGTTCAATGCATAGGTACCACGTGCAGGGCGATATATTCAAAAGCTGTATTCATCTATTGCTATGGTAGTTAATTCTGTTACATCATCACTTCTACGGCGAACAGCTTATAGGAATAAAGCCCAAAACGAACATATTCTTGTTTATGCCATAATATTGTAGTCTTTCAACCCTTTCACAATTTCAGCTGTGTAACGTACAAAAATTCCCGCTAAAAAGTGGTTCTTTTAATTTTAGAAAATTAATTAAAATCATTCTGGACTTTTCGTACTGATCGTACTATAATGATCACCAGACTGTAATGTTCTGATCACACCACATACTGCAGTTACTGTCCGTTTTCCTATACACAATACACAGTGCTCTCACCCATTGACCTCTACAAATAGTGTATGTTAGAAGTATAGGATATTGCCTAGATAACGTCACTGTGTGAAAAATAACCGGCCAATATTTAAAGTATTCTCTGAAATTCTAGAAAATATTGTTTTGTAACATGTCCTAAATTTTTAGCTAATTTAGGTGTTTGGAAATATCCGCACTTTTGTGTTTTAGGAAGGATATGTAAACGACAGATAACACCAAAAAATGTGAAGAAATTGTTTCCAAACCGTGTTAAGTCAACAACCATTCATTCGGCCATTATTGGGTCCCCTGACTCCCCTCCGCACCAAACCCAAACTGGTGTTGTGACTGCACAATTGTGTGGATTAAAGCCGTTTAAAAATTTATGTTATATTGTATTGTGCTGTAAACTTTCAGCATTCTTTTGTCTACGTGTAACACGGGTGATGGAATGCAGTTTAAAATCTCCGCCAAGTCCGCATCATTTCACATTTCAGGTGAGATGAACCTGACGGGGACCCAGCTATGGCTGCCATTGATGGCAGCCATAGCTAGGTCCACCCTCACACCAAAATTATTGGGAGTGAGGGGCTGCCTATGTTATAATTATGTTTTTTTGTGTTTAGATAGTGGATTACTGTTCAATGCCTTTCTCTCCCAACGCCAGCTCCAAGTATAGGGAATAAAATCAAATATAAGAAGAAAAAAAAACTTATTTTCATGAACAATCTTAAAAGAAGTAAGAATGCGTTTGCACAATTACGATTTGAACCATAGGGTGTGGCAGTGAAGATGAGAGATTTTTATATTTGCAGTGATTTTAAGTATTTAATGGATAACTTAAGAGCACACCATTCAAAGTGTAATAATAGAAATCAAAGAAATAAACGTGTAATTTCATAAGGAAAGTTGAAGCGCAAAATCAACGGTGATGAACAAATTTTAGTGCTCAACATTTCTAAAAATACGATTATAGATAGATATCTAAGAGAAATCACACGTAGATTAGTGTTTTAACCCCCTGAGCACTATTGCCTATCTAACATCAACTTTGATTGGTTGATGGCAAGAGATATTCAGTTGGACAGCCATTAAGAATACAGTTTTGAAAATATTTCACCCCATTCATTTTAAATGATGGCATTATTCTTACAAGATCACTGATTGGTTCAAAAATGAAATAACATCCATTCTGACCAATCGGCAGGTAGTTCTCATGGGGTTAATACTACTATCTAGTCCAGATAGATTTTTTGGTAAGTGGCCTGTTCATTAGGCGGAGGCGCTGTTTTAGCGTTAGGTTTGGATATTTAATTATTTTCCTTATTTTCCAACGGCTGACCTGGGTGAAAAATAATTAAGATATATATTCAATCTAACGCTAAATACTGCGCCTCTGTCTAATGTTTTGCCAAATAAAACATAGAGCTCAATCCTAATCGGCCAAATTTTTATATCAATCCTTTGTGGTTAATCCTAAAGACAGAGTCTATTATGGACACTAAATTTTATAGAAAATGCGTTTTCTAATAACCAATTAAAACATTTAATATAAAATAGTAAGATTAAGAGTAATATCGTAGCCTATGCTCAGATGCTGAATTCTTAGAATTGTATCAACTCTGTGAATGTTGTGACTGCAATGGGAAACATGCAAAATATTTTGCCCCCCCCCCAAAAACCGCTCAAAAACTTTTTTGTGTGTCTTTGTTCTCCATTTTTGCCTCACTGTAAATTGTAATGTTTAGATATTAAAGGCATATTTAAACATCCCCATTCGTTTCATATTTACACGTTTTAAACACTTCTATGTGTTTAGTTTCAAGAAGGATAAACATCATGTGTAGTTTATAAACACATCAATGAGTTAAAATTATAAACAGCATGCTTAGACAATTAAACACACATTAAACATTCTGTTTAGATTAACAGATTAACATCAATACATTTATTGAAATAAACACTTCAATCCATTTACAAACTAAACACCTTCATGTGTATGCAAGTTGTTACACTTTCTAAACACTTGTGCATATTTATACAAAGACTTTCTAAACACTGTTTGTTTATACTGACATTTTCTAAACACTTAATCATGACTATACATCGAGGTATTGGATAGCCATCATGTGTACTTGATATAGCATGGTGACACAAACTCTAGAAATGATTCTTAAAAGTACAGCCTCATCTTCATTTTGAACAATTCCAAGTAAAAACGAAGTTGATTTACTCACGATTTTAGTGACGTTTCACCACTACACTAGTAGCTTCATCAGACTGGCAACTCATCACATCTGACTGCTTGCTTTTATAAGCAACAGGATGCACCGTGGAGGGCGAGATGAGTTGGTCAAAGATGTTGTTGAGCGTCCGGCGGATCCAGATGGCTTCTTTCAGCCACCTGGTGGTCTTGTCGGCTTCACGATCAATAACTTTTGAGTCCTTCCAATTGATGGAGTGACTTGTAGAGGCCACATGATCAGTGATGGCGGATTTGTGAATGTCCGTGACAGATGATTGGCGTTTTGCTCGAGTAAATGGTTTTGATTCAAATTTCACTACCTCTTTCTGGTACTCTTTGAGTCCGATACCAAAGGGGCGACCAGTTTTACCAATGTAGGAACTGGGGCAGTCACCGCAGGGGATTTCATAAATGGTTTCCGCTTTCTGTTGAGGGAGAAGTTTATCCTTCGGATGGATGAGCATATTGGGGATGGTACGATGTGGCTTCATGGCTGTGGAGGTCTTTGTCTTCGTTTAGTTTTTCACGAAGAACATGAAGAGTGAGATCGATGGGGGTACTAGTAAACAGCGCCACCACATCATGTGAATTGAGGATCTCATCTTATGTAAGGACAATGTCTTTTAGGTCTTCCACAAGACATCTTTGACCAACTCATCTCGCCCTCCACGATGCATCCTGTTGCCTATAAAAGCAAGCAGTCAGATGTGATGAGTTGCCAGTCTGATGAAGCCACTAGTGTAGTGGTGAAACATCACCATCACTAAAAACGTGAGTAAATCAACTTCGTTTTTACTTAGAATTGTTCAAAATGAACAAAATTCACAGTTGATATCAACATTCCTAATGAACTTGTTCAAAGATTGGACAGTCTCATCTTAATTTAATAGTTCGTCTCAAAGCGTTCCCAATTTATAAAGCTAATGCAGAATGCGTTTTTAGGCGATTTTTTATATTATTATTATTATTATTTGCAATGAGACGAGCTTTTTAACAAGAACATGAAGAATAGACCACCTTTTTAACTTTCAAGGAGATTTCACTGTGGTCATTAAGATTTAGGCTATTTTGACCTCTGACGATGTGAGACGTGAGATTTTTTTAGTAGATTTGAAATAAAACAGCGCAAAAAAAACAAAACTGCAATTTGCGAGAACAACGCACAAAAGCGGGTGATTTTACTAATATAATGCGAGCGAGTCCTACGTGTAACTTTTTTTCTGCTTCGAACGAATATCCCAAATTTGGCATACGATTAACAATTGTGGAAAAATGGCCATTCATGAAGGGGGAAATTACTTATTGGTAGGTGCTTACCATTGAATACACAGTGCTTCGTATTTGCGATCTTTGACTGCTCCAAAATGAATTGTCATATACCGTAAAACCTCGTCTACAAGCAAATAGAGTGCTATTAATGAAAGCTAAATTAATCCAGGTGGCATCCATCGACAAAATTAATAATGAAATTATGGAGTTTGAGCAAATAAATTACCGATACACGCATATACAAATAAGTACTGTTGCAAGACCAATCTATTGTATTGGCATTATTTACAGTTGTTTCGTGTTAATTTAGCTTTCACCAAAAACACTCTGCTTGTAGACGAGGTTTTACGGTAGAAGAACTAAGCAATAAATGTTCAAAATTCAAAAAGCTGTCTTATACTATTGCATACATTTTTTCAGGAATTCAGACACTAAAACAATACGATTTTAACAACTCTATATTACTCTAACAAACATTCACCACAGATAATTGAAAAATGTTCGATTTTGTAGTAACTCACGATTTCAATTTTTGGAATCCATCATCGGTTTTGGTGAATATTGCTAAGGAAGGGACCATGAATATGTCGGCGACCGCCATATCGTGGACTGATTTTTTCTACACAGACCCGAGCCAAATAATTCTTAAGTGGTTAAGAAATGCATTTTAGCATTAAAGCGTCTTTAGGGGAAAATTAGTCCCCCCACTCCCCCGTGCAATGTTGAAACGTGCAAATGTGTTCAGCGTGTCTCCAAAGTGTCGCAACATTGAATGATGGGGGTGGGGAAGGAAAAGTGTTAATTGATGGCCCAGCTTTCTTCTAATTCCAAATATTGAACATTTTTACATTAAATATACACTTTGGATTTCATTCAAGATGCCTAAAGCGTTTCAACGACATTTTTCGGGGATTGTAGATTGCCTTTCTGCAAATTAAAAAACCACATACCGCGAAGTATAGTTATCCAACAAGCTTAAACTATAAATTAACCCCCTTAAATGGTAGGGCATAAAGAATGAGAGAAATCAAAACCACAAACCGCGAAAGACCGCCAACAACCGCCGCTTAATAGGGAAATCCAATTAGATCTATAAATCTAAATAACTATCAACCGCGAAATTTGGATATCCAACTAGATTTCCCCGCAGGGCTACAAAGAACCGCACACCGCGAAGTATAGTCATCCCGATAGAGGGTAGGGCATGAAGAATGAGGAAATTAAAACTACAAACCGCGAAAGACCGCCAACAACCGCCGCTTAATAGGGAAATCCAACTAGGGCTACGAAGAACTATCAACCGCGAAATTTGGATATCCAACTAGATTGCCCCGCAGGGCTACAAAAATCACAATCATTAAAACATAATTATCTTGCTAAGTCGTGGCACTTTCGAGACGCTTCCGTAGTACAAGCCTTGCTACATAGTTTCAATTTGAAATCGGACTGACTCTGTGTCTCGCTGGCATCGTCAACATTGGATATGTGTTGTTCATATTTACATTTCTTAGTTGCCTTGAATAATTAAAGTATATTAAAATGTATATGTATATTAACATTGCAGTCACGCGGTAGCTGTGACCAGCAAGTTTTAAAAATAAACGGCTGATAAAGTTTTATTAAATTATTTACTGTCATAAATCAAGGATAACATAATTTCAAACATCTATTTTTCGTTTTATTCGTTTTATGGAGTACTTCGTAACCCGATGACTTTCCAAGCTTAGATCTGCTTGGCTACATTCATAAAAAGAAAAAAAAAAAAAAAAAAAACGTTGACAACGTAAAAGAAAGCAGCAAGTTTAAAAGCCCCCACCTCGGCTCACTTTTTTGAAACTTGGTCCCATTTTTAAATATCAACAGCAAATCAGATGGTTTTAACGTTTAAACAATAGCATCATTGCCATTAACATGCCTACTTGTTATTCGTTTAATTCAATCATTGGTCATGAACTTAATAATTATTATAAAACAAAACATATATAGGATATTGGCCAAGAACAACACAATAACCTTTCTGATCGTTCCAGAATTATGCTAACAACTTAATATCGCATCGGCACATTAAAGATACATAACACTTCTGGAAATAATTTAAGTTGATAATTATGACAAAAATTAAATCAGTATCTTTTACAAATGGGACCAAGTTTCAAAAAGTGAGCCGAGGTGGGGGCTTTTTAAACTTGCTGCTTTCTTTACGTTGTCAACGTTTTTTGGTGGATGGACATATACACATAGCAGGTATAATTACTTAAAAGTGAATAAAGCTTCTATACTCTCTATATCGTATCACTCCCTATATTGCCTATTGTGGACACATAGTATACCACAGGGGTTGTGTATCTTTTTAACAAGAGCTAATGAGCATTTTTTTAAACATCATTTTTGGACTCAGTGACCCCAAATTAGTCAAGATTGACTACTTTAATTTCAGATACTTTTTGGCTGTAGACCAGTATAAAGAGACACAAACTTTGATACAAGGCATTCACCTGCCACACTAGACTATGCCATAGTCGATTTTTGATAAATAAAAATGTTATTAATCATGATGAACGCATTCAGTTGAACTCGAAATTATACTGATATTTAGTAGGCCTACATCAAAATACTAGTATAAAATGGTTATGAAAATTTACTGTTTAGGCTATATAATTATATTTGTGACAGTAAAAGTAAAGTATAGGCCCTACGTAGGCTTATATTATTGAATGCAACATATCATAATGGCATAAGTATAATGACACTTCAATACTGAACAATTCTAATTTTAGAATCTGCTAGTTTATTATCCGAAAAACCGACTATGGACTTTCACTTTTAAGCAGAACTTTGCCCCGGGACTCACACACTGTCAATCATACTTGTTTATCAATAAAATCTAACCACAAGACTAAGCATGGTGGTACAATACGCGCTAGATGCATACGTTCATCCACCAGCACAAAATCGCGCCGCATTCCCTAGATAGTTGTGTACCATGTAAATAGTTATAATGGTACCAGTACGCGTCGGGAGGATTTAAATCAATAACGAGATCTAGGCGACCAATCACAAGCCCGATTCATTTTTAAAGATGCATTACATCATCACCAATTTTTTTGTTAGGCCAGAAATTGGCCTAACTCTCAAAAGTGAATAAAGCTCAGTAGTCCACTTGGGAACTAACAAACAGAGGGCGTACGGTGACTGAAAAGATCAGTTGTGAAAATCTATCAATTGTGCACTCATTAATTAAATCAGAGTTTTAAGCTTAAATGTAATAGCCAGAGTAGTGCACAATTGGCAAGTGGACTACGGAGAAGTCTACTGCCACACCGAAAGTGCTTTATTGCCATTATTCCAATATATAATAATCTTAGCTCAAGAATGTATAACTAAGCATCAACAAGTATCAGATTTAAATTCTTAAGCGCGCTTCAGACTCCGTATTGTACGTACAATATTGTATGTACAATACTTTTCGTGACGTCAAAAAAGTATTACACGTGCAATAAATAGTATGTACCGGGAAAATATATATTTTGCTACAATCATAGGTTGCTTAATTGATACGGGTTGCCAAATTTCTAAGAGTTCTAAATTTAGTGAGTGCACGGAATGATGAACATCTTTTAATGTCTTCTTGTATTCAACCATGGTAGGTATCATAATACCTATTATGATTCAACTGTACTTGAATTATTATATAATCAATGGGCACCTTTTTAAAGTTAATAATACGTCGTATTAATACTAATATTAATAATATTAAAATTGTAATAATAATATAAATGGCACATTCAGATCTTATTTATTTATTTATAGATTTATCTATTTAGGCCTATTTATTTATTTATTTATTTATTTATTTATTTATTTATTTATTTATTTATTTATTGATTGATTGATAACTGATTGATTAATTGATTTAGAGATTCATTTATGATATTTAGTCATATATTGATTTAGAAAGTTTAAAAGTATTATTTGTAGGCCTTTGTATTTATTCTGGTTCTGATTTTATTGATACTGATATTTTTGTTAATTTTTAAAGTTTTGGCATAGCATTCGTTACATTATAACACGCTGTGTTATGAATTTGCAACACCTTTTTACATATTGATATCGTTGAGGCATGTTATGATAGGCCTACTTATGATCATCACAATACATCCATAAACATGTTAATGCAGTAACCGTAGCGTTAGGGGCACGGAAGCCCCCCCCCATTGATCTGAAATATTAGAAAATCCCATAGGAAAACTGCCGAAAATCTGAACATGTGCTTGTAGGACAACGATTTTGAATTAAACATGTTAATTGTGATATTTTAATTCCCCTAGAACACCACAGTTAAGCGTCCAAAATTGTAAGTGGGTTTTCTTTTATTTAACCTCATTATTTCGCTTAAATTACTCGAAAACCCTCCTAAGAGTTGTTGTTACTAATAAACATTTCATAATTTTGGGCAAAGGATAGCCAAATAGTTGACCGAAATCGTATATTTGCACCAATATTTGACTGAAATCGTATATTAACATTACCGCCCCTACGTGGCTTTATTGCAAGCCAAAGTGTGAAACGAGATTACTTGAAATATATATTTCAGAGTTGAAAGAGTTTCAACCCTACGAATATATTTCTGAAATATGTCTCTCTGATTGGTTGATGGTCAAGAGGATTACGGCATCCTCAAAGCCTCTTGCTGTAATTCTCTAATCGATATCTATTATAGGACCGATCTTCTGAAATCCATACAACCGTGTCAAATGAAATAGTCTCGAATCATAATTTGTGCACGATACAACGTTGATACGTCAGATTTCGGAATTTTATTAAAAATAGGCATAAATCACATTGAACAGGTTGAATGCTGGCAAAAGTAGATAAAATAACTATGGGTCGAATTTACCTTAATCAGTGTCCTGGGGCCAGGATAACATTTAGGACTCCTTCGAATTCTAAAACAATACTTCGCCAAATGTCCTTGCTTTCATTTTCTCATTTAATTTTTTTAATTTTAATTAATTTCTTTATCCACTGGCTCTCTGGTAAATCCGGTATTGCCAAATATTTCTTGTCCATTACCCGTGTTAATCTATTTATTTATTAAAATGAACCATCTATTAAATTCCTATAATACAATGTATATGTAGGCCTAGTGTATTTGATAACAAATTTGTTTTTATTTTTGATTGGAATTTGGGTTCCATTACACGATTTCATAATAAGATATGTTTGGGCATGGCGGAATTAGTATATGATTAAAAATAGACATACTCCCCCCTTTTTTAATGTTTGTAGGCCTACATTATTGATATCAATATTTATGTACAAAATGCAAAAGAATGTATATATTTTGATTGTTTTGTAAACATTAAATTTGATGTTTACTCATAATTAGGTCTGGAAAGTCAGGGAAAAACTAAGGAGTATCGGTATTTAATTTCCTGGGAAAGTGGATCAGATGAGCAGTGAGTAAAAACATTTGCCCTAAATCTTTATTTGATTTTTATTGTTTTATGAATTTATTAGGGCTACTGGTAAAGTGCAGAAAAAACCTCCAAACGCACTCTAGGATTTTTCATCAGCAGCAGTAGAAATTTCTCTTGCATAGATTTTCTGGTGACCTCGCTTGGATTTAGCAAACAATGAACCGTCAGGGTTATAGCGCGTTATTTAATCTGATTCAACTCGTCGTGGCACGTATATTTATTGCACGTGTAATACTTTTTGACGTCACGAAAAGTATTGTACATACAATATTGTACGTACAATACGGAGTCTGAAGCTAGCCATAGGCTCGTTTTATCTTTTCAGTTTCCGTAAGTCTATTGTTCAGATACGAAAACGCAAGGGATTTAGTAAATTTACTGTAACATGACTTCATTGTTAACTTTGAAGTACCAATCAGCTTATTTCAAAAGAGGCAGTTGCTTATGTCAAAAGCGGGAGAACAACACCGCTGTTTTTAATGGCCTAGCGCCCTCTCGTCTTTGATGCATGCCAATCCGAATGACAAAGTCCACTTTTTTCTGTAAAAACGTTGAAAATAAGCTCTAAAATCACAAAAGGCCCGCTTATGAGCATATCACACCCCAATGCACTTGTGCAGGGTCACAGTGTCGCCCTTCCCTCGTATCAATGTCTATCTCCCTATTTTGCTTCCTCCTGCCCCCCCCCCCCCATGATCAGTCTCCCCACTCCCTCCCCGTCCCCCGGTCCCTACTCTCTCCTCTCGAATTCTCCTTTTTCTAGTCTTTCCGTCTCTCCCTCTCCTCTCTTTCTTCCTCACCCCTCCCACTCTCGCTTGTTCAGTCTCAACTTAAGTATCTCCCTCCTCCCTCCCCTTGCATGAAAATTTATCAGTATGATCCATGACTGAAAATAAGCTCTGCAAAAATGAAAATAAGCTCTGCAAAAATAAACATTTAAAATAAACCCGAGTCTTGCATATCATGCATATAGGCCCAACCAATTATCAGATTAGCAAATTATATCGGCCATGAATAGAATACATTATCTTTGCTCCAAGGTCAAAGCTTTTAATCCATTTTGGCTTTTCTGTATTGCATTTCAATATAAAAGAATACATTATCTTTGCTCCATTTCTTTTGTACATTTCAAATCACCAAATCACCACATGTACGCGCCTCATTGGGAGATATTTGACTATTTTAGACGCTCGTTTCATCGCCAATATGCTTATAACTTGGCAACATGGTTAGTATATATTTCAATGCAAGACTTTTTTTACGAGCCACTTACGTGTAGGCGTAAGTGCATATACACCAAACACAAGTCAATTGAAGCCGTACAATTTACCGCGAATTTAGGACCGTAAAATTTAGACACCCAACCGCACATCTCAAGGTTTTATGTAAAAAATCAATATAACTTACTAAAACGAAAACTGAAATTCACGAGCTTCAAATTTTCAGTAACTAACAAAAGGCTAGAATAAAAGATTGGTCATACCTGGGAGACTACCACTTCAGAATAACAATGACTTACAAAAACTATTACGGATACGGAAACAGAAATTGAAAAGATAAAACGACGGTTACTATCAAAGAAAGTTATTCAGCATTATACTTTTTATAACCAAACAAAGCTATTGAGCATTACTAACAAAGCTATTAAATTAGACTTGTTATCAATTCCAATTTCAATTTTTGTTAACGATTCAATCAAATGGCAGCAAAATTATCAAAATAATAAAACCATTCTTCCAAGATCTTTGTTATTTCTTGATGCCACTAATGTTTTTGTTAATAATATTTAAACACAATGTACCAATTTTACTATACCTCATAACAATTATCATTAATATCAATATCAATATCTTCCTTTTCTACTAGACTCCACAATTTCGAATAAACGATTTGGTATAACAAAAAGGTTATGTAAACAAATTTTACACCACGGGTAGAAAAGGGGACCTCAATTCTACCAAAGAGCTCCCTCAGGATATAAAGGAACTCTGTTTTTAATAAATACACCGCGTGTAGAAAACGGAACCTCAATTCTACTAAAGAGCTCCCTCAGGATATAAAGGAACTCTGCGTATAAACCAAATATACACCAACGGTAGAAAAGGGGCCTCAATTCTACTAAAGAGCTCCCTCAGGATATAAAGGAACTCTGCTTTTAAACTAAATATATACACCACGGGTAGAAAAGGGACCTTAATTCTACTAAAGAGCTCCCTCAGGATATAAAAGAACTCTGCTTATAAACAAAATATACACCACGGGTAGAAAAGGGGACCTCAATTCTACTAAAGAGCTTCCTCAGGATATAAAGGAATTCTGCTTTTAAACTAATTATACACCACGGGCAGAAAAGGGGACCTCAATTCTACTAAAGAGCTCCCTCAGGATATAAGGGAACTCAGCACTTTACTAACCCTTTTTTTTTTTTTGCAGCATAGACCCATCAAAACATTATGCATTAAAATCTTTTTGGGCAAAAAATGTATATCTTCAATATAAAAAGGTCAACATTTTCAATCCATATTCTATTAGATATCTGAATTAGATATTGCTTTTTGTAACATTATTGAGTATCTTGTAGATGTATAGAAGTTCGCCTAATTTTTCGATAATACTGAAGGAATCTCAAATGCCAAACCTTGCATTCAGAAACCAGCTGAAAAGATGTTGGTGGACGTTCTTCCTCGTTTGCCTTCCAAAAAATCTGTTTTTCTAATTGTTTCCTGAAATAACGTAGTTTCTTTTATGCCGCTTCTGATATCAGTACAATCGTAAAATAGGAATAATTCTCCTGTCTTTCCAACTCGTAAAACACCTAAAAGCATTTCTAACTGTTGCGAACAACGAGTTCTTTTAATCAGCAACGTAAAATATAATAATTAACAAAACACCTATTTTAACTGATATCAATCTTGGCAAATGATTAGCTAGCCGATGCTAAAATATCATGGAATAACTCAAGACAAAGGTGACTCAAATTCAAATAACTTAATCCAAATAACTAATAATTCGAATAACTCAAATTCATTAAAATGTATTTTCAACAGTATAATTTTCCTTAGATATCTATTAAGTCTCCGGCAATCACAACATTTTACCTTATATGTTATACAAATAATTATCAAGCACGAATCACGTGATTTTATTTTATACAAACTCATATTGGCCATAAAAATGAATAAACACAGTTGTCTCTCAACACGCGATATTCAAATTTCCCGGGCACTGAAATTGTCGAGTGCAATGACGTCCCAGTAATTCGACGGCTGACGGCAATTGAGCACAAATAACTATGACGTCATTGCACTAGAAAATTTCGGCGCGGAAAATTTTGAATATCGCGTGTTGAGAGCCGGCTGTTTTTATTCGTTTTATGGTCAATATGAGTTTTTCTTTAAATAAAACCATGTGATTCGTGCTTGATAATTATTTTCGAACACATAAGACATAATATTATAATTTAATTGCCGGAGACTTCCTTTAAGACCCAAGTCTTCATCAGTAGCACTTAACAACGAACGATAATTTCCATCAGTGTAATCATATTTTTAGATCTTTTGAGCAAAAGTATGAAAAGTTATGACGGTTGATTTAACCCATGAATACCGAAAATTTTGCTCTTCAACTATCCTTATTATCAAATTAATAAAGCGTTTAAGAATTTTCTCTATTATTATACTTTGGATGGCGTGCTCTCAAGGTATCCATTAAATACTTGAGGCACACCAATGATGACTTTTTACCTCAAATTAAAAGCAATATGAGAGACCAACGCGGTTTTCTCAGGAATTGCTTCAAAGTGTGAATGACGTGATCAAGCAAAATGAGTCAGATGTCGATCAAAATCAAAATTCAGTTTTCAATTTCATTACTTCAACCATTCTCAGGGTTATGACAAAATATATCCTGGCTCACTGTGTCAAAGGCCTTTTGTAGGTCCAATAACATCATACCAGTATAATTGCCATGAGAAGTTTGAGTGCGAATGTAATCAGAAAGATGGATGAGACAAGTATTGACTATCTCAAAATCAATATTCCCGACATCCGAGACTCATTTTGCTTGATACAATAAAATACAATACAATAAACGGAATTTATATAGCGCCGTAGCATAAGTATGAACAAAGCGCTTTACAATGATCTTAAAAGTACAACTTACACTACATCTTAGGCTACAGTAAAATGTACAACTTAATTAAAAATTTAAAAAAACTTAGTTTGGAAACAAATAGGTTTTCAGATTAGATTTAAAAGTGGCCAGACTATGTGAAGTACGAAGTTTTACAGGTAATTTGTTCCAGAGAGCTGGCACAGAATTGCAGAAGGCATTATTCCCATTATGTTGTGTGAGTTCTTTTACATTCAAGCAGACTGCCATCAGCATGTGATCGTAGGAACATACCATCAGAAAATGTGTGAGAATTTAGGAGATTTTGTATGTACAGTGGTGTTGTTTCATGTCTACTTTTATAAGCGAATGTGAGTAGTTTGTAGGTAATACGCTCATTTACTGGAAGCCAGTGAAGCTCTTTCAGCAGAGGAGTGGTGTGTTCCATACGGTTTGCCTTGAAAACAAGTCTGGCAGCTCTGTTTTGTATCTTTTGTAGTTTTTTTTTTTTTTACAGTTGTTCCATATAATAAAGAGTTACAATAATCAATTCGAGAAATAACGAGTGAGCGGACAGCATGGTTGCAAGTATCTTTATCAATATAACAGCGAATGCGTCCTATATTACGAAGATGATAATTGAAATCATATTTGATCATATTAGACAATAAAGTTAGGTGTTTCTTCATTTGAAAAAATAATATCCGCAATAAAAATTCCCTTTAAAAGGGAAGGCCAGCCTCAATGCAGAAGAGGTCTTGTAAATAGTTTGGGTCACCGTGAAAGGCATTTTTAGGATCACGCTTACATCCATGTTACATGACAGTTCACCAAACCATCAATGGTGAGAACATGCACACTGAAACAGCAAAAACATTAACTCCTATAACTCCTGTCAACTCTTTAATTCATTACTCCAAATTGTTCTGTATTTTTGTCTTTACTGCTTTTTACCCATGCTTATTATTAAAATAAAAAAATACACTGCAGTTGTTAGTTAATTCGCTATGTAAACTCAACTTACATGCACATTTTATTTTAAAATGATTTTATATTATTTCGCAATGTATAGTTTACTATAAAGATAATGGCAAGCACATGATAAAGGACTGATCATTCACTACAATCTTCACTTTTAAACTGTATTTTTTGAATGTGTTGATTGTTAGTCCGAAACTCCTGCAAAGCTATGGACATGGCATCTTACCTACTCCATTCTGTAATACTAGTCTGCACTATGTGTTTTCTCAGTCTTCAATCATTTTGTTGAATGTAATTTTATGAATCAAATAAAAAAGATAGAAAGTGGCCTCACTTTAGTTATGTGTCATTTTACAGTATTTATAATTTATAAAGTAAGACAATTATTTATTTATTTTCTATAAGTGCATGTCAAAATATGGGATATATTGTTCAATATTATAGCTAAAAACTTTATTTTCCATCGGATTTTTCCCGTTGAAAACACAAAACTGATGTTAAAGATAGCAATAATATCATCAATAACATTTTGAGTCAATTTATCCATAAAACGATACAGGATAGGATAGATAATTACTTTGACTTCAATGTGGTCCATATAATGAAGATTTTGATTCTACAACATTATTAGATCTGTTATCAACATATCAATTATGCACTCACAGGCAACCAAACATCATGCTATGCTCAGTAGTCCACTGATATGACCTTGTTCCAGTGATCATTCCCCACTAATTACTAATTGTTGACCATGTCATTGTTTTGATATGCTGATTGCTGAACAAGTTTATGTTTATATGTGTAGGCCTAACCTATCATAATTAATTCAAACATAACTTTGGCATTACTCAATCGTTTTCTTTCGTTGAAACGGCAAAACATACTTTCTTTTCCTTGCAAATCGAATTAGCAGACATCAAAAACATTTCCACCACAAGAAGTAAAAAATAATTCATACCAATAGAAGAAGGTTATAAACTTAGCTAATCTTTAGTGTACACAAATCCCATCTCAGAATTAGATACCAGCCCTATGGGCTGGCGAAAAGGAAGAAAATGCAGTGTTGATCAATATGAAACCGGTTTTATTGTGGCGCTGCGCTGGTGGCGACACGCACTGGAGATCATCTCCGTATTTTTGCATCTAAATACTCATTTTCTCATAGTATTCTTGGGCAAAACCCTTGCAAATGTGTCAACATGAAGGTCAACATCTGTCTGATGGGACTAATATGTCTCCTGCTGCTGAAATAACGGACTTTCTTTTGGGTCCACTGATGGTTCATCTCATATCGTATACACAAATTATGCAGCATTGGTGCCAACTACAATGTACAGCTGAATCTGGACAATATACCCAAAGAAATAAGACGTCGGAAACGTGGTAGAGCTGGTGGGGTAAGGAAACGTTTACATTCCCGTAAAGACAAGCCATATCTGCCTTCCCTCATAATTGGAAACGTACAGTCTCTAAACAACAAAATCGATGAACTAACGGCTAATGTGAGCTATTTCCAAGACTATAAAAACATCTCCATTATGTCCTTTACTGAGACGTGGTTGACTGAACTTGATCAAGATGAGCATGTTACAATTGATGGTTTTAAACTGATCCGTGGTGATAGGATTCTAGAAAACACTAATAAGACCAAAGGTGGGGGTGTTTGCGTTTATGTTAACGAACACTGGTGTCACCCAAATAATGCTGTTCTGAAACGCCATTAGACTGCGGAACTCAGTCCTCAATGATAGTCAGTCATTTATCTTTTGGTCGTTATATGACTATCGTTTGAGGGACTGAGTTGTTATAATATATCTTCCGAGGTGCAATTTCAGACAATAGCTGGGGATTAGTGGGGCAGAGGTTATCTATTGAATCCTTTCATGACCACTGAAGCATAGTCAAGTCTGCCAAGGACACTCGGCACAAATTGAAAGACCATCACAAAAGAATGCATGCATGTCAGGTCATCAACACCAATTTGGTGTTTGTTATGACACAAATTTGGTGTCTGTTATGCACCTCGAAATATGTACCTTAAAGTCTGTATCTAAAACGCCATGCCTGTTCTCCTAACCTTGAGATTTTGACAGTGAGTTTACGTCCCTACTATCTACCGCGGGAGTTTTCTCATGTTATTCACACTACCATCTATATCCCTGATAAATCGGTAACAAAACCTGCTGAGAAAGAAATGTTTTCTGCAATTCAGGACTTGGAGCGAAATTCACCTGACGCTCTTTTCATTATTGATGGGGATTTTAATCATGGTTCTTTGAAAAACAACACATCTCAGTACTACCAGCATGTTTCTTGTACTACCCGCGGAAATGCTACCCTTGACTATTGTTATTCGAATGTGAAAAACGCATATGTTTGCAAACAAGAACCAAAGCTGGGTAAATCTGACCACAACCTGGTATTGTTGTCACCAAAGTATCGACCAGTTGTTCAGCGTCAACGACCACAGACAATGACAATAAAGCAGTGGAGTGAAGAATCTGTTCAGTTTACAAGCATCATTCGAATGTACTGACTGGATTATGTTTATGTATGCTAATCCCGGACTAAACGAATTCACTGAAACTGTCAGTTGTTATATAAACTTTTGTGTCGATTCGATAATACCCATTAAAACTGTCAAAGTGTTTCCCAATAACAAACCTTGGATAACAAAAAGTGTCAAGGACGTTATTAACAGGAAGAAACAAGCGTTTGGTCAGGGTAACAAGACAGAGCTGAAAAAGGTTCAAACGGAATTAAAAAGAACTATTAGGGTTGAAAAGGAGGCTTACAGGTCAAAACTTGAACAAAGGTTTACGCAAAATAACGTCTGGGATGGTTTGAAACTTATTAGTGGTTACGCAAATTTCCAGTTCAAAAATTTCTTGCCTGAAACGACTGTTGAATATGCTAATGATCTCAATGATTTTTACAACCGTTTTGACCAACATGATTTCAGTATTGAGATTAGTAGCCTGCGCACCACTCTCGAGCAATATGGTGTTTCACGATGGTCGTGTTTTTGAAGTGTCTAGTGATGACGTATGTCATGAATTCCAAAATTAAACATCACTAAATCAGCTGGTCCAGACAATATAACACCCAAATTGCTCAAATTGTGCGCTGAACAGTTAGCGGACATTTTGCAATCATGTTCAATTGGTCTTTCAGATTGCAGCTAGTTCCTGATATCTGGAAGCGTTCTTGCATAATCCCCATTCCAAAGAAATCTGTCATCTCTTGTATGAATGATCTTAGGCCTGTCGCGTTAACATCAATTCCGATGAAAGTGTGTGAAAGATTATTCAAGAAAGCATTGTTCGACTATGTTCAAGACCACATTGATCCTCTGCAGTTTGCCTACAAAAGTAATCGTAGTTGTTCTGATGCTATTTTGTTCTTGTTGGAGAATGTATCATCATTGCGAAGGTACTGCTAGGTTTGGCAACACAGTCAGGCCAATGTTTTTTGATTTTTCGTCCGCTTTCAATACCATTCAACCGCACTTGCTGATTCAAAAATTAATGGACAGTAGTAGCGTGCCTAGTTCTTTCATGGCCTGGATTTTAAATTACTTAACCAATCGTTCTCAATATGTCAGACTTACGTCCAACGGTACATTGTCTCATATGCTTACATCTAATACTGGTGCCCCCAGGGTACAGTTTAGCACCATTCTTATTCACTATTTACACGTCCGATTTTAGATCGAATGACCCTGCATGTCCTGTTATTAAATTTGCGGACGATAGTGCCATGATTGGGCTAATTGCCGATGATGATGATACTGTTTACCAACAACAGCTTGTTCGGTTTGTCAACTACTGTGATGCCAACTACTTAGAGCTAAATGTCTCCAAAACAAAGGAAATGGTTGTTGACTTTAGAACCTCTAAAAGTCGTTCTCCAGGTCCCGTTGTCTTAAAAGGAGGTAACGTAGAGCGTGTGTCATCATACAAGTACCTTGGCATCATGATAGATGACAAGCTGAACTACATATACATGTTGATCACATGGTTAAAAAACTGAACTCTCGCATGTATTGTTTCAAAACTGAATTTCTTTCATGTCAATTCTCGTATTCTCGCTTTGTTTTATGATTCAGTTGTAGCAAGTGTTTGGCGATATTGTTTACTTTGTTGGGGAGGGAACATTACCATAGGGGACAGACAGAGGGTGGAAAGGGTTATTAAAGAAGCTAGTAGAATCATAGGCTCACCAACAGGCTTTCGAGACAGTGTATACTGATCTTTTGTTGAAAAAGCTCACCGATGTGATGGAGGATCCCCAACATCCACTCCACCATCGCTTGTCATATCACCATAACTCAAAATCTGGTCGTATGCAACTGCCGCGTGCAAATACAGACAGGTACCTGAACTCATTTGTTCCTCAAGCTATTTTTTATCATAACTTGAAGTACCGTCGTTAATTTATGTTTCATTCCATTTCTAGGGAGTACCCTTGAATTTCATTTTGCTTATAATAACTGTTTTTGTATAATGCTTGTTCTCTAATATATTGTAGTTTTATGATCTCATATGTGCATGTAATTTCCAGAAATGGATTAATAAAGTTTAACTTGACTTGAACTTGACTTGTGTACTACAGGGGGTAATCCCCTGCCAAACTACGAACGAAACCGTTGGCGGGGTGACGGTCACACGCGTGGATTGTTATACGTGTTCTGCTGGTTAGCACCCTAGGGGTCGGTGAGTCAAATCCATATTCCGGGCGGGGAAATAAACTTTGCCCTTCATCTTATACCTTCCTTCCTTCCACTTAGCCAAAAAGCAGACGGGTGTTGGGTTAATTACGTCATTGCATAGCTCGATGCCGTAAATAAGTGTTGGTATTTATACAGCGCCTTTCACCTGTGTACATGTACCAAAGCGCTTTATATTTATTTCGCTGTCGTTAGAATATGTCAGCTGTCATACAATGCCCAAGGCATGCGCATACCTTTGGGCGGCGCTCAATGGACAATATTCATAACAGCTCCCCATTTCACCCCTGGGTAGAGCGAGGCAAGTAAGATAAAGCGCCTTGCCCAATAGCACAAGACGATGGCACTGCCGGGACTCGAACTTGCAATCCACCGATTACAAGACAGAGCCCATACCGCTGCGCTAACGTGCCGTAGCGGAACACCTTTGTTATTAGCACATAGACCACAAGAAGATACGATATATTAAGTATGATCAGCGCATGTCAGCTCTCGGTAGTCACGTGATACTGTCCTCATGAGCTAAGTATAATAATCTAAGGTTTCGTCTCTCGTATTTAGTAATCTCGTTTATTACTGCATACTCTGTCGCGTCATTATGGCACTCTGGGTCTGATTGAAGTGACATCGAACGTTCAAAGACATCTCATGAAACACAATACAATTTGATTCAAAATATCGGTAAGTAATGAAAATACATCTAACTATTATAACAGTAATGCCAGGAACTAGTTTTTTTTTAAATTTCGAATTTTATGCATCTTTTTCTTCCATATTGATGTTTCTGATTTTCAATCGCCAGCCAGAACAAAAGAAGCGGTTGTCAAAAACGTTCTTTAATTGGTCTATAATTATAGCGAATGGACCATAACTATGTTTTCCTAATTTATAATTTAATAACTGTAAATTAAGGGTAACCCTAGATCTCCGATGGGGGGGTTGGTGAGGTTGTACCAACCCCCTAAGATCTGTTATCATCATAAAAAAAGGCGCGTGCTTACGCCCAAACGACCTGATCCAATCGTCGGAGCCATCAAAGATGACCATAGACGGGGTAGGGGTGGCCCACCATTGGTTTCTACAGTAAAATCAATGATTTTCATTTGGCTGTTGTAAAATTATTTCAAGAGCAACTGACTTTTTACTTGTTAGTCATGTAAGTTAGGTTGAAATTCGCCAGCGAATTCGTGACGTAACTTCCTAGTAACTGGATCACGCACCTTTGGAATGGATAGTACATGCTGTGTTTGTGTTGCGATCATTTTGATGGAGGTGTAGAACTCAAAAGCGTGATCCAGTTGACATGGTGACAATCAGATTAATTGTAATGGGAGAGAACATGGACCTTTTCGAGCTTCATTATTTCTGAATTGTATGTCCAAAGTATATAAAACTATACATTTTTGGAAAGGAAATGAGTCAAGGAATCCCATGGTGATGTCAGATTTGTTCAAAAATCTCAAGTTTTGAAAAAATCACAAAATTCACTTTTTGCCCCATTTTTTGGTGACAACTTAGAAAAAAATCCGTTCGGAGTAAAAAAAATTCAGTTAGCTTTTCATGAAGAAGAGACATGAACTTAGGGAAGGTTTTTTATTTTTTGAAATTCGTCTCTTTTTCGAAATATTGAAAAAACCGTGAAAAAAGCCATTTTGTCACATTATTAAGCTAAAAATTGCACATAATGGTGTATATTTTTGTTTAAAATAAATATTTTGAAAAAATGAAAAAACCTTCCCTAGACTTTGATGTACTCTAAAGGATAGTGCAAAAAGTTTACCCTTTGCTTGCATATTTTTCGAGTTATCTTGTCACAAAAATCGCGCAATATTGTCAAAAGTGAACTCTGAGAAATCGACGTTTTAGTAAAAAGATGTCAAAATTATGCACAAAACGTCCTTAAATTTGAAAACGGTAAGACTTTCACACTTGTAAAAGCTGTATCTGGTGCATGGTCTAAATATGCATCTTTTTGCACCAATGAATCTATAATATCTGCTTTCAGTGCGCCAAAATACAAAATAATTAAAAAATCTAAGTGGCATTTTGACTGCAAATTTTTGTTTTGTTTACACCACATTTGCTGGCGTTAACAACATACCGAATGCGCCTTGACTGCGTTGGACATACGCGCAGAGTTGCGCCGCGTCACGCGACGCGAATCGCGCGCGTAATCACAATATTTTGCATTCGCGCATTTCTGACTCATTATTTCCGCTAATTTACTAAGCTGTCTTGAGCCATGTGACTTTTTAGAGTTGAAAAGAGTGAAAGAAATCAAGCAAAAAGACGAATAAATATTAGCAAGTTGTATTTTATCAGTTTCAAGTGAAAGAATACATCTTAGTGTTGATAAATATCAAAAAATCTCAAATTCGGTCGTGGACGAATGTGTCTTCCATTACTCTGGCCTTAAGAGGAAAATTCGGAGAAATCGCGCATGTTCGTAGAATTTTTTGCCGAAAATCAATTTTGCCCTTACTTTTGCACATATAGCCAGAATTTCCCAAATTAGCATGGGCGCCCTCATATTATGACATTATAGCGACATTATGTAGGGAACGTTTGTACTTATTTTGGTATCATGTTAGGAGACCCGTAGCCTGGTACCAAATATAATGATAAATGACGTTTGTAACAACAACCACCCCCTCGTAGTCCGTGTTACAAAATAGGGCTTAGTAGTTCTAGGGTTAATTTAGTTTTTGCAAGGTATCCCGGAAACGAACAAAATATCTGCTCCTCTTATTTGTTTTTGTACATTTATATTTGCTTTAATATATTGTGCACTAGTCTTCAACTAATGGTTCAGCAGGATAAAGCGATGAAATTCAAAACTAGATGTACTTACTAATCAGTATACTTCGGTTATATTTATAAATGCGCTTTTATAAATACGCACATGACCCATGGGCACGACATACCAAGACCAGCAAGCGTGACCAAATCCTAATGCACTGACCACTATACAGAAAGGGATAGGAACTCTGTAGGTGAACATCAACAAATTTAAGTATTAATTCAATTGCAAAATTATTACACATTTTGCAATTCCGAATTTGTAATAATGTTATCAAAAACAACATTTTGAAAGTATTTGACGACGGCAACGACGGCAACGTTTACAATATAATCACAAAGTTGAACAAAATAGACAATGTTGCTGCAAAGCAGTCTCAGGTTGTTCCGCCGTTGCATTCAAATGTATAGAAAGACCACTCACAATGTTGAAGGTCACTTCGAGACTCACTATCTATAAGCTGTTATGGCAGCGCGGAGGTGGTCACGTGCGTATTTATAAAAGCGCATTTATATTACGTCCCTCACACTGAACTTTCCGTTACTCTCCATGAGCAATGCACTAGTTCATTTGTAATGAAACAATAATTGCCATTTAAAATCCGCTGGAGTCGACGCCGACTCCACTGTGAGGACTGTTTCTGAATATGTCAGCCGACATAGGAAAACGATCACGATCGCTGCCAAACGAAACTGTCGTGTTGGCTACCGTTGTCTGGTTAAGTTTGCCCAGATTTTGACGTCGCGCCGCGCCGCTACCTGCGCTCACACTTGACGGGCTTGATAAGGGCGGTTAATATTAATAAAGTATTCGATTCGTCAATATTTGGAAACCTCGACAAGTGCTTGTAATACAAGAGGGAATCTCTATGCTTTTTAACTCTCGATGTTTATTTTTAATTTGCAGATCATGTCACCATCATCGTAATTATGCCGTCCGTGCCATGTTAAACAGACGATAATCCTGACAAAAATGATGAATTGTCCGCATATTCCTCGCGTTCGTTATTATTTAGGAATACTTTTACTTTCATTTCCATTAGGTATTAATTCTCAACATGCTAATAACGATGATATTTATTCATCGGTTTGGGCGTTTTGGGGAAATCAACTATTTGACTCATATGATGTAAATCATGACTTGAACACCAGAGAAAATGCTTGTTTTAAGACATATCTTTCCGTGAATAATAGAACCATAATGTTTCTTGCTGGTACAGAAACAGGATGTACTATCAACATTAACGCATTCTTTCTTTCTCGGTTCACAATTGACATACAACATATAGAAGCAAATCACAATTACTCCATGTTTATTATGGAACAAATTAACAAAGGTACAAGCTCAACACCATATACCAAAAAAATCTACTCTTTCCCGTTCGATTCCTGTACAGCTGCCACACTAGTAGGGACATCCTTAGTTTTCCATTTCACAAGGATGTACATTCAATTTACCATCGTTTCTCATGTTATCAGTAATACAATTGATACTCAACATGCCAATTGCAATCTTACTGAATTTCAAAAAATTTGGCAGCTTTTTCCGAATGCAATTCGGCTGCCACCTATAACCTTAAAGAACAGACTTGAAAATATTGCTGTTACAATGGTGATGTACGAGTACGAAGTCAGTTGTCTTGATAATTGTACTTGTTCATTGGGTCACACACTGTGGCTAACATATTGCCCAGAGGAAACGGATAGTGATTTGCTCATTTGTGATCCAAACACAGCGGGTTTATCGTTTTACGATCGTAGAATAAATACAATCGAACCAGAATCATTTTGGTGTTTTAAATCCTTACAGAAGTTGGAACTGAGTCGTAATAACATAAATGTTTTGCCTCGGCATGTTTTTAATGGTCTGACCAAATTGAGGTACTTAGATTTAAGTAGAAACAGACTGACAACGTTACCTACGAATATCTTTGATGATCAGGTTAAACTAAATTATTTTATAACATTTGAGAATAACGTAACATCACTATCAGATATCGCGTCAACTATCGCGTCAACTTTGAATCTTCGGTTATTGCAACTGACTGACAACAAACTCACTACTTTACCATCGCACGTGTTCAATGGCTTAACAATCCTAACAGATCTACACTTACCCTATAACCAACTTGTTACTTTACCAAGTGATATCTTTAATGATCTTGTTCGATTAGAGTTTCTAGACTTATCTAACAATTATTTGACCCAATTACCGAAATGTAACATTTCGACTCTGATTGAGGTGTTTCTAGATAGAAACCATTTGACACAATGGAAACCAGGCGTGTTTAATCTCAGTGGAAGTATTTCCTTATTATATCTGTCGTATAACAGTCTAATTGATATACCAGAGGGGATATTCAATTCTACCATTAATATTAATGAGCTACATTTGGGATACAATAATCTTATTGTATTAACACCTCAGTTGTTTAAGAACCTAACACAATTAAGGCAACTCACTTTAAACTCAAATAACATAACAGATTTACCAGTTGATATTTTTAACGACCTTGAAAATTTATTTTTCCTGGACTTGTCTGATAATAAATTAACAACATTACCAAAATTCAACTTAGTAAACCTAGAAATATTGTTTGCATCTGAGAACAGTATATCGTCAATCCCTAGTGGTCTTTTTAACATGACTTTAAATTTGAGAGCTGTAAACCTGAAATACAATAATCTCAATACTTTACCAGCAGATATATTTAGTCCTTTGATTAAGCTGCACCTACTTTTGTTATCTTACAATCAAATCACAACTTTGTCTGTCCACATTTTCCAAGATCTGGTTAATTTACGAGAGTTGGAATTGCAGGATAATTCATTGGTACAATTGCCAGAATCAATTTTTGCTTCGAACTTGCAGTTATTTTATCTAAGAATGGACAGCAACAATATGGCAAAGTTTCCGAACACTTCAGCTTTGCCAAACATCAGACATTTAATTGCAAATAAAAATAGATTTACTTCATTAGTAACCGGCCCTGCTGCTTCGATGAGTTTAATTTTGCTGGTAATCTCAAGCAATTTGTTATCTTTGATACCCACGAATCTTTTACACCATAGAAATGAATTGTTGCTCCTTTACATGGATAATAACATGATTACTACACTGCATAACGAAACATTTCGCGATCTTACCGCATTACAGCAGCTAACCATCAGTAATAATTCGTTAAGTGAATTACCGCTAGGAATATTTGATAGACTGCACAACCTAGTTAAACTTGACTTAGGTGTGAATCATTTACGAGTAATACACAATTCAAGTTTTGAAGCTCTGAAAGTCTTAAAGGCCTTATATCTGCATTATAATGACTTAGAAGTACTACCGCTAAATATATTCATGTCAAATACGGAACTTAGAATCCTTTCACTTTCGTCCAATAAACTATCCGTACTGCCTGATGCTATATTTGACACACTTGTTAAATTAGAATCTTTGGAAATGAACTTCAATTACCTCAAAGAAGTTACAGTTGACTTTCTTGACGCACTCCAAGATTTAAAAAT
The DNA here is from genome assembly GCF_039555335.1 of Amphiura filiformis. Classification (NCBI taxonomy): domain Eukaryota; kingdom Metazoa; phylum Echinodermata; class Ophiuroidea; order Amphilepidida; family Amphiuridae; genus Amphiura; species Amphiura filiformis. Next base: position 25,437,534 of record NC_092629.1, read on the forward strand.
ATTCATTTTGTCAAATAACCACATTGCATACCTTTTTGAGAACATGTTTGGTGCAACAAGAAAGCTGCGTACCTTACACCTATGTTGCAATGAAATATCTAGTTTACCTATGGAGATCTTTACACCGTTAGTTTCCTTAGAATCGTTAAGCTTAGCAAACAACGCTTTGACCATGTTGCCTCCTCTGTGTCAGTGCATCCATTTGATACAACTTGAACTTCAAAATAACATCCTATTAGAATCAAGTTTTGACAGCTTTCAACAGTTTGAAGAATCAAAAATATTGACATTAGAAAATAATAGTATTAGACTGCTTCCTACGGGAGCACTTGAAGGTTTCTATAGTCTTAAGGTACTTTATCTGAATTCAAACAACATTTCTAGTGTTGAGAAAGGTGTTTTCAAGCATCTAAACAGTCTTTCAATCCTCGACATGTCCAATAATAACATTTCCGAACTTGTTAATGATACCTTTATTGGATTGGAACGTCTAGTTGTATTGAAACTTCAACATAACAAACTAAAACACTTTGAAGCAAATACATTAGAGAATACCGCACATTTGAGTATCTTAAATTTGTCAAATAATCGTATTCAAGATGTATTAAATCACAATGGGCCGAAAAAAGAGCAACATAAGATCGATTGTGATTTACGGGGTAATTCTCTTAAGTCTTTAACTATAAAGTCGTTTTCTGGTTTGAGTAACATGACGATTTTTGTTGATGAATACGCCCCATGTTGTTTTATGAGTAGAAATATTACATGCCATGCAGGTATTGCCCGGCCCTCGTTCATGACATGCAAGCGAATGCTACCCAATATAATGTTACGATTGACTATGTGGATTATTGGCTTATTTTCCGTTGGTTTTAATATATGTGCCATCGGACAACGCTTTGTTTCGAGACTGGATAACAAGGTACAAAATGCGCTGATATTAAATCTTGCCTTTTCGGACCTTTTAATGGGAATTCCCATGGTTATCTTAGCCTCTGTGGATTTGTATTACGCCGATTACTTTCCAAGTTTTTCAGTTGCGTGGATTAACGGCTATCTTTGCAAGGCAGTTGCTGTGTTATCCACTCTTTCAAGTGAAGCGTCGGTATTCTTGGTTACACTTATTAGTATTGATAGATACCTTGGAGTCGCATACCCGTTAGGTATCCACCGTGGATTAGGTTACACCAGGATGAAGATTTGTGTCTCTATTTGTTGGATGGTTTCAGTGATGCTTTCTGTAGGATCAATTATATTACAAATATATGTTCCCAGAGGTTACGATATTTCAGAAGTATGTGTCGGTTTACCGATTGTTAAAAGGGTTGTTGCCTTAGAGAAACCAGAGTCGGCTTCACTTACAAGGCACGAATATATACTTGACTACATACGGTACAGTCGTTGGTCTCTAAGTACTTATGCACAAAGATACGGGGGTTGGGTGCTCGTCAGTAGCTCTTTTATTGAATCTATTACTTACAAAGTTTCTGAAATATCAGGACGTATATTGGCCAGTTACTTATCAATAATCATGTTTATTGGACTCAACCTGATATGCTTTTTAGCAATAGCTGTATTCTATATCCGAATATTTCAAGTTGCACGTGCTTCTTCAGCTAAAGTTCAAAGCACAGCAAAAGGTAGAGAAATGCGGATGGCTGTTAAAATGTCTGGCGTCGTTCTGACGGATTTCCTCTGTTGGGTGCCTTTAGCTCTGGTTTGTTTGCTTGTACAGTGTGGTGCGTTTTCAGTTGGGCCAGAAATGTATGCTTGGACAGTAGCTTTAATTCTACCCATCAATTCAGCCTTGAATCCGTTCCTTTATACCTTTGCTATTGTCTTAACTGAACGTTTTGGATGAATATTATATTCAGTGTTTTATTTCTTTAGACACCTGTTGTTATACGAGCGTACATGTGGATAATGTATTTCAGTTATAGAATCACAAACCATTAACACTATGATAAATTTCACGCGCAGCTTTTTATTCACATATTCACAAAAGTTATTTTCTAACCTAGTTATATTAATGATAATAAATTTCGGATTTATATAGCGTTTTTTTCCAGAATTTGAAGGATTCAAAGCGCTGTAATTTCGCTGCCATGGTGAATCATTACAATCAGATCGCATCAACTAGGTTGCAGCCAAACCCGGCGCAAACCTATCCGCCCTTAGATTGTAACATCCAATTATCTGTGCAGCTCCCCAAATTCCATTGGGTGAAGGAAGTTTTTGATAACCAAACGACTTATCACCGATTTTTGAAAGCAGGAGGAAACCGGAAAACCCAGAGAAAACCTGCGAGAGCGAGCATGGAATCGGGATAAACCAAGTGCCCATGCAATCCTTGGGCACGGTTGGGGCTTGAACCAACTGGCTGGCTCTCCCTAAGGATCAATCCCAGGGCTACTGCTCTTTATCATGATATTGTAGTCCATATTGCAGATGTACCTGGCGGTCATTAATCCTTGGGCACGGCTGGGGCTTGAACCAGGGACCTCAGTGGCGCAAGACGAAGGAACAACCGCTTCACCACCTCGCTCTCCCCAAGGATCAGTCCTTCCACAAGGATCAAACTTAGGGCTACTGCTCTTTACCATTATATAGTAGGCCATATTGCAGTCATTAATTCTGAATGTACACATCTTTGCAGATGAAACACATGGTATTTTTCATTATGATCTCAACTCACCTGATGATGAACTTATTATAAGGAGGAAACTGGAATGATGTATTCGATATTAAGACTAGATGACTGGTTTCATACGGTAATGCCGCTTATCGCTGAGCGGAGTGATGACCGCGCATTGCAGACAAAAGGAAACAATCAAGGCTTGTCATTGGCTGATGCCGGTTGAAGTAGCGACAAGCAAAGGAAAGTCTGACTGGGTCAAAGATCTTTTATTAAAGCTAGATCTGAGCTACTGTATAGCGATGCGTGGCCGCAAACGTAACTGTCCCGGAAGTAACATGCCTGTAAATGAATCAAAAAAGGTACGGCAAGAATTTTCGCACCATGTACGTCGAAGTTCATTTTTTAATGGGCGAACTGTAGTTAGAATAACAAAAACGACTGGTAAGCAAGTCTACTAAATGACCTCAAAAGGTAAAAATAAAAATGGCGGAGAATTCGCCGGACCCTTTCCAAAATTAACAGAGCACATGATATTTAGCCATTGTAAACATGGGGTCATCGGCAGAAATATTTTCTTAACATAAAAATTTCACGATATAACAGCAATGGAGTGAAACTTGCAAATGTTCGTCGTGTTTCACATCGGACAACTAGTAAGCTCTAATGACGTCTCGACGTAAACAACGTACGGGTCATTAATGATTAATTAGGTAAAGTCAAAATATCATGTCCAAAAGTATGCTAATTAGTATACGATCCTGGTATCCGAAATTATGTAAATGAGTTGAAGGAGGTTTCGTGAACATGTACATGTAGTTTACAGTATTTCGCATCTACATTCCAGGTCGATCTTGATAGGATTTCAGTCATAGGCACGTTAACACAGCTACCCAATAGGGCTGGGGTCTAAAGAGGTAGTCGAATTCGGCAGGCGATCATGCGCGGAGGCTTATAGACTTGAAACAGGCACTGTCATTGATTGGTTAGGGGTAGTTTAGGGTTAGGATTAGGGTTAGGATTGGGTTATGAATAGGCTTAGGGCTACGATTAGCTTACACAAAATAATTACATGACGGTTGGACCCCCAGTAGCTTGATGAATCAAAAGCTAGCTAGAGAGGGCTCATACTAGATTAAAACGCTCATCAGAAAAGTTTTTGTAAGTATTAAGAACCGAAATCTTATCGTGATCGACCAGTAATCTAGGGGATACTGATTCCAATATCTTTGGACTGTTTAATAATAAAACAAGCTTGATGACGCAACGTCGGCTGGGCAAAAAGTAAATACCTTTTGCACTATTAGCAATCAAATACATGTTTCCATTTGTAAATTCATGTTTAATTGTGCTAGTGTCCGATGCGTAATTCTTCTTTCCCCTGTACATAAAAATACTTATAACAGAAAGTTCTTTGATTGATTAACATGTTAAATATTTGTGACCCGTTACAGCAAAAGGTACCTTATGTCGGCTGCTACAAGTATCTCTTTTTCCCCAATGTTGGCAGAAAATATCAAACAATAATGACAATCTGAAGTGGCGGTCATTTCAAATCATCTACAAGTCAACGAGGTTCAGGAATGTCCTCTCATTGTTAGTGGGTGGCTACATACCTATACAAATACAATACAATGCTTTTGTAACCCACCACTCACGCCACTTGAACAGGGATTAGCCATATCAAATAAAGACTAGTGCTGTATAACAAACAGTTCTATAGACAGGTACAAGCTTATTATCCTCTACAACAATAGGATTAATGATTGGTTTAGAATGCATTTGTTACTAGCAAAATAAGGCATATGTAGCTCCCGACTTAAGGTACCTTTTGCTGTAACGGGTCACATTTAAGAATCAATTGCAGTTAAAGTAAATCAAAAGTGATAGACACTAAAATGTTACGTCATCATGACAGTTTATAGACAGCAAAATAGTTAAGTTACCAGTTATTTTCTCCCCTGTATATCCTAAGGGGTAAAGGGATAAAAAATTCGCCATCTTCGGTCTTCCACCCGACCCAAACTCCCATGCCCCCTGAAAATCAAATGGTGCGTGCGTCCTTAAGGGGCTGTGCAATAAGTATGAGCGGGGGGGTAAAATTACCAAACGGCTCGCCAAACATCGCTTGCCCCCCTCTCGGCCCGCCAAAAATCGCTTGCCCCCCCTCGTCCTGGAAAAAAATCTCTGCATGCCTCCTTTGCACATACCAAAGTTTTGAGATCCCAATTTGCAAACCTTAAATGGTCTAGATACATGTTGCGAGCGCAACGAGCAGGAACATTTGCAAGCGCTTCTGTACTGTTTTCCTAAGCCTTTTTAGAACATTTTATTTAAAAGGCACCCCATTAATGTGTGCCAAAAACTCGCTTTCCCCCCTCTCGGCTTGCCAAAACTTTCTTGGCCCCCATTTCGGCTCGCCAAAAATTTCTTGGCTCCCATTTTACCCTCCCACCAGGGCTCATAATTATTGCACAGCCCCTAAGCAAGACATATGTCATAATAAGAAATATCAACCAAAAGCTGCATCTTTTATCTCGAATTTATGACCTCGTACGTTGAAATCGTTCAAGAAATAAAGACAAGGTAATCTAAAATCCCAAGGAAGACCCAAATTCAAAAACTTCAGATTATTCCATTGGATGCCTTAGTGATTCGTACAAAAAGTGTTATTGAATGATAAAACTTGGGTCGTGCTTTTCATTGATTGGAACATTAAAATGCAACTTTTGATTTCGGTACTTCCGTGGATTTTCGATCACCATTAATTCTCAACCGATTAAAAAACCGATTTTTTGACACATGGACATGAAAATAGATACTGCAGGTATCTGCTGAAAATATAGGTTTTTTTGACTTTAGCTATATTTAGGTGTTTGGAAATATTTGCACTTTTGTGTTTTATGAAGGATATGTAAACAACAGATAACACCAAAAAATATGAAGAAATTATTTCCAAACCGTGTTAAGTCAACAACCATTATGTTTCTCATTTTCAATGTTATAATTATGTTTTTTTGTGTTTAGATAGTGGATTACTGTTCAACGCCTTTCTCTCCCAACGCCAGCTCCAAGTATAGGGAATAAAATCAAATATAAGAAGAAAAAAACACCTTATTTTCATGAACAATCTTAAAAGAAGTAAGAATGCGTTTGCACAATTACGATTTGAACCATAGGGGTATGGGAGTGAAGATGAGATAGTTTTACATTTGCAGTGATTTTAAGTATTTAATGGATAACTTGAGAGCACACCACTCAAAGTGTAATAATAGAAATCAAAGAAATAAACGTGTAATTTCATAAGGAAAGTTGAAGTGCAAAATCAACCGTGATGAACAAATTTTAGTGCTCAAAATTTCTAAAAATACGATTATAGATAGATATCTAAGATAAATCACACGTAGATTAGTGTTTTAACCCCCTGAGCACTATTGCCTTTCTAACATCAACTTTGATTGGTTGATTGCAAGAGATATTCAGTTGGACAGCCATTAAGAATACAGTTTTGAAAATATTTCGCCCCATTCATTTTAAATGATGGCATTATTCTTACAAGATCACTGATTGGTTCAATAAATGAAATAACATCTATTTGACCAATCGGCAGGTAGTTCTCATGGGGTTAATACTACTATCTAGTCCAGATAGATTTTTTGGTAAGTGTCCTGTTCATTAGGCGGAGGCGCTGTTTTAGCGTTAGGTTTGGATATTTAATTATTTTCTTTATTTTCCAACGGCTGACCTGGGTGAAAAATAATTAAGATATATATTCAACCTAACGCTAAATACCGCGCCTCTGTCTAATGTTTTGCCAAATAAAACATAGAGCTCAATCCTAATCGGCCAAATTTTTATATCAATCCTTTGTGGTTAATCCTAAAGACAGAGTCTATTATGGACACTAAATTTTATAGAAAATGCGTTTTCTAATAACCAATTAAACATTTAATATAAAATAGTAAGATTAAGAGTAATATCGTAGCCTATGCTCAGATGCTGAATTCCTAGACTTGTATCAACTCTGTGAATGTTGTGACTGCAATGGGAAACATGCAAAATATTTTGCCCCCCCCCCAAAACCGCTCAAAAACTTTTTTGTGTGTCTTTGTTCTCCATTTTTGCCTCACTGTAAATTGTAATGTTTAGATATTAAAGGCATATTTAAACATCCCCATTCGTTTCATATTTACACGTTTTAAACACTTCTATGTGTTTAGTTTCAAGAAGGATAAACATCATGTGTAGTTTATAAACACATCAATGAGTTAAAATTATAAACAGCATGCTTAGACAATTAAACACACATTAAACATTCTGTTTAGATTAACAGATTAACATCAATACATTTATTGAAATAAACACTTCAATCCATTTACAAACTAAACACCTTCATGTGTATGCAAGTTGTTACACTTTCTAAACACTTGTGCATATTTATACAAAGACTTTCTAAACACTGTTTGTTTATACTGACATTTTCTAAACACTTAATCATGACTATACATCGAGGTATTGGATAGCCATCATGTGTACTTGATATAGCATGGTGACACAAACTCTAGAAATGATTCTTAAAAGTACAGTCTCATCTTCATTTTGAACAATTCCAAGTAAAAACGAAGTTGATTTACTCACGTTTTTAGTGACGTTTCACCACTACACTAGTAGCTTCATCAGACTGGCAACTCATCACATCTGACTGCTTGCTTTTATAGGCAGGATGCACCGTGGAGGGCGAGATGAGTTGGTCAAAGATGTTGTTGAGCGTCCGGCGGATCCAGATGGCTTCTTTCAGCCACCTGGTGGTCTTGTCGGCTTCACGATCAATAACTTTTGAGTCCTTCCAATTGATGGAGTGACTTGTAGAGGCGGATTTGTGAATGCCACATGATCAGTGATGGCGGTATTTGTGAATTCACCAATAAATGGCTTCCGCTTTCTGTTGAGGGAGAAGTTTATCCTTCGGATGGATGAGCATATTGGGGATGGTACGATGTGGCTTCATGGCTGTGGAGGTCTTTGTCTTCGTTTAGTTTTTCACGAAGAACATGAAGAGTGAGATCGATGGGGGTACTAGTAAACAGCGCCACCACATCATGTGAATTGAGGATCTCATCTTATGTAAGGACAATGTCTTTTAGGTCTTCCACAAGACATCTTTGACCAACTCATCTCGCCCTCCACGATGCATCCTGTTGCCTATAAAAGCAAGCAGTCAGATGTGATGAGTTGCCAGTCTGATGAAGCCACTAGTGTAGTGGTGAAACATCACTAAAAACGTGAGTAAATCAACTTCGTTTTTACTTAGAATTATTGTTCAAAATGAATAAAATTCACAGTTGATATCAACATTCCTAATGAACTTGTTCAAAGATTGGACAGTCTCATCTTAATTTAATAGTTCGTCTCAAATCGTTCCCAATTTATAAAGCTAATGCAGAATGCGTTTTTAGGCGCTTTTTTATATTATTATTATTATTATTTGCAATGAGACGAGCTTTTTAACAAGAACATGAAGAATAGACCACCTTTTTAACTTTCAAGGAGATTTCACTGTGGTCATTAAGATTTAGGCTATTTTGACCTCTGACGATGTGAGACGTGAGATTTTTTGTAGTAGATTTGGAAAAAAATAAAACAGCGCAAAAAAACAAAACTGCAATTTGCGAGAACAACGCACAAAAGCGGGTGATTTTACTAATATAATGCGAGCGAGTCCTACGTGTAACTTTTTTTCTGCTTCGAACGAATATCCCAAATTTGGCATACGATTAACAATTTTGGAAAAATGGCCATTCATTAAGGGGGAAATTACTTATTGGTAGGTGCTTACCATTGAATACACAGTGCTTCGTATTTGCGATCTTTGACTGCTCCAAAATGAATTGTCATATACCGTAAAACCTCGTCTACAAGCAAATAGAGTGCTATTAATGAAAGCTAAATTAATCCAGGTGGCATCCATCGACAAAATTAATAATGAAATTATGGAGTTTGAGCAAATAAATTACCGATACACGCATATACAAATAAGTACTGTTGCAAGACCAATCTATTGTATTGGCATTATTTACAGTTGTTTCGTGTTAATTTAGCTTTCACCAAAAACACTCTGCTTGTAGACGAGGTTTTACGGTAGAAGAACTAAGCAATAAATGTTCAAAATTCAAAAAGCTGTCTTATACTATTGCATACATTTTTCAGGAATTCAGACACTAAAACAATACGATTTTAACAACTCTATATTACTCTAACAAACATTCACCACAGATAATTGAAAAATGTTCGATTTTGTAGTAACTCACGATTTCAATTTTTTGGAATCCATCATCGGTTTTGGTGAATATTGCTAAGGGAAGGGACCATGAATATGTCGGCGACCGCCATATCGTGGACTGATTTTTTCTACACAGACCCGAGCCAAATAATTCTTAAGTGGTTAAGAAATGCATTACTAGTAAAAAATATGTACAAGTGTAAAGAATACTCGCGCAAAAATTTAATTGTAAATAAAGATTGTGCATGCTCGCGCAAAAATTTAATTGTAAATTGTGCATATATTTTGATCGAAAGTGTAACGAATGCGCGCGTAGCGCGTGAAAACTTTGCTAGTCACAAGCCTTTAATAATTACAAGCCGACGACGAATGTCGGCTTGTTCTGTCTTCTTCCAATTCTTCTTCTTCTTTCTTACAAGCCGACGTCAAACGTCGGCTTGTGCTGTCTCTTTCCAATTCTTCTTCTTCTTTCTTCTTCTTCTGGCAACCGCAATCAACTGCATCTAGCTCATATATGTCATGATTTAGGACAGAAAAATTTAGACTTACTTAGTATAAAAACCAACATTTCAAAATTAGAACGAAAAAATTTCACAATCCGAAATATACAAAAAAACACGCGCTTAAATTCAGACTTACTTAGTACAAAACCCAACATTTAAAAATTACAAAGAAAAAATTTCACAATTCAAAATATACAAAACACACGCGCTTCCATTCCAAACACCCCTCGCTCTCAAATATTCGCTACCAACCCTTCACATTTGCCCTCTCAAAATTCTTTTCCTATATCCACACATTCGAATAAGCTCCCTCAAATTCGACCCTTTCCCATGCTTTCACCCCTTTCACTATCCCATAGAGTTCCAATATATTCCATCGCTTATCCCTTGCGCATATGCAAATCTCACATTACTTTTGCCACTTCAAAATCGACACTTTTCCAGACTTCCAACACTTTTACTATATCCACACCTTAGACTAAGATTCTTCAAATTCGACACTTTCCCATGTTTTCAACACTTTCACTATTCCATACAGTTAGAATATATTCCATCGCATATCATATGCCCATATACCTATCCCATTTGCAACTTCAAAATCGACACTTTTCCAGATTTCCAACACTTTTACTATATCCACACCTTAGACTAAGATTCTTCAAATTCGACACTTTCCCATGTTTTCAACACTTTCACTATTCCATACAGTTAGAATATATTCCATCGCATATCATATGCCCATATGCCTATCCCATTTGCAACTTCAAAATCGACACTTTTCCAGATTTCCAACACTTTTACTATATCCACACCTTAGACTAAGATTCTTCAAATTCGACACTTTCCCATGTTTTCAACACTTTCACTATTCCATACAGTTAGAATATATTCCATCGCATATCATATGCCCATATGCCTATCCCATTTGCAACTTCAAAATCGACACTTTTCCAGATTTCCAACACTTTTACTATATCCACACCTTAGACTAAGATTCTTCAAATTCGACACTTTCCCATGTTTTCAACACTTTCACTATTCCATACAGTTAGAATATATTCCATCGCATATCATATGCCCATATGCCTATCCCATTTGCAACTTCAAAATCGACACTTTTCCAGATTTCCAACACTTTTACTATATCCACACCTTAGACTAAGATTCTTCAAATTCGACACTTTCCCATGTTTTCAACACTTTCACTATTCCATACAGTTAGAATATATTCCATCGCATATCATATGCCCATATGCCTATCCCATTTGCAACTTCAAAATCGACACTTTTCCAGATTTCCAACACTTTTACTATATCCACACCTTAGACTAAGATTCTTCAAATTCGACACTTTCCCATGTTTTCAACACTTTCACTATTCCATACAGTTAGAATATATTCCATCGCATATCATATGCCCATATGCCTATCCCATTTGCAACTTCAACATCGACACTTTTCCAGATTTCCAACACTTTTACCATATCCACACCTTAGACTAAGATTCTTCAAATTCGACACTTTCCCATGTTTTCAACACTTTCACTATTCCATACAGTTAGAATATATTCCATCGCATATCATATGTGCATATATGCATATCGCATTTGTAACTTCCCGATTTCCAACACTTTTACTATATCCACACTTTAGATTAAGATTCTTCAAATTCGACACTTTTCCATGTTTTCAACACTTTTACTATTCCATACAGTTAGAATATATTACATCGCATATCATATGCACATGCATATCGCATATTACATTTGTAACTTCAAAATCGACACTTTTCCCGATTTTCAACACTTTTACTATATCCACACATTAGAATAGGATTCTTCAAATTCGACACTTTTCCATGTTTTTAACACTTTTATTATTCCATACAGTTAGAATATATTACATCGCATATCATATGCACATATGCATATCACATTTGCAACTTCAAAATCGACACTTTTCCAGATTTCCAACACTTTTACTATATCCACACATTAGAATAAGATTCTTCAAATTCGACACTTTTCCATGTTTTCAACACTTTCACTATTCCATACAGTTAGAATATATTCCATCGCATATCATATGCCCATATGCCTATCCCATTTGCAACTTCAAAATCGACACTTTTCCAGATTTCCAACACTTTTACCATATCCACACCTTAGACTAAGATTCTTCAAATTCGACACTTTCCCATGTTTTCAACACTTTCACTATTCCATACAGTTAGAATATATTCCATCGCATATCATATGCCCATATGCCTATCCCATTTGCAACTTCAAAATCGACACTTTTCCAGATTTCCAACACTTTTACCATATCCACACCTTAGACTAAGATTCTTCAAATTCGACACTTTCCCATGTTTTCAACACTTTCACTATTCCCTACAGTTAGAATATATTCCATCGCATATCATATGTGCATATATGCATATCGCATTTGTAACTTCCCGATTTCCAACACTTTTACTATATCCACACTTTAGATTAAGATTCTTCAAATTCGACACTTTTCCATGTTTTCAACACTTTTACTATTCCATACAGTTAGAATATATTACATCGCATATCATATGCACACATGCATATCGCATATTACATTTGTAACTTCAAAATCGACACTTTTCCCGATTTTCAACACTTTTATTATATCCACACATTAGAATAGGATTCTTCAAATTCGACACTTTTCCATGTTTTTAACACTTTTATTATTCCATACAGTTAGAATATATTACATCGCATATCATATGCACATATGCATATCACATTTGCAACTTCAAAATCGACACTTTTCCAGATTTCCAACACTTTTACTATATCCACACATTAGAATAAGATTCTTCAAATTCGACACTTTTCCATGTTTTCAACACTTTTCCTATTTCCTACAGTTAGAATATATTACATCGCATATCATATGCACATATGCATATCACATTTGTAACTCCAAAATCGACACTTTTCCCGATTTTCAACACTTTTACTATATCCACACATTAGAATAAGATTCTTCAAATTCGACACTTTTCCATGTTTTCAACACTTTTCCTATTTCCTACAGTTAGAATACATTCCATCGCATATCATATGCACATATCGCATATTACATTTGTAACTTCAAAATCGACACTTTTCCCGATTTCCAACACTTTTACTATATCCACATATTAGAATAAGATTCTTCAAGTTCGACACTTTTCCATGTTTTCAACACTTTTACTATTCCATACAGTTAGAATATATTACATCGCATTTCATATGCACATATCGCATATCACATTTGTAACTTCAAAATCGACACTTTTCCCGATTTCCAACACTTTTACTATATCCACACATTAGAATAAGATTCTTCAAATTCGACACTTTTCCATGTTTTCAACACTTTTACTATTCCATACAGTTAGAATATATTACATCGCATATCATATGCACATATCGCATATCACATTTGTAACTTCAAAATCGACACTTTTCCCGATTTCCAACACTTTTACTATATCCACACATTAGAATAAGATTCTTCAAATTCGACACTTTTCCATGTTTTCAACACTTTTACTATTCCATACAGTTAGTCCATCGCATATCATATATGCATATCGCATATTACATTTGCAACTTCAAAATCGACACTTTTCCCAATTTCCAACACTTTTACCATATCCACACATTAGAATAAGATTCTTCAAATTCGACACTTTTTCATGTTTTCAACACTTTTACTATTCCATACAGTTAGAATATATTACATCGCATATCATATATGCAATTCGCATATTACATTTGCAACTTCAAAATCGACACTTTTCCCAATTTCCAACACTTTTACCATATCCACACATTAGAATAAGATTCTTCAAATTCGACACTTTTCCATGTTTTCAACACTTTTACTATTCCATACAGTTAGAATATATTCCATCGCATTTCATATGCACATATGCATATCGCATTTGTAACTTCAAAATCGACACTTTTCCCGATTTCCAACACTTTTACTATATCCACACATTAGATTAAGATTCTTCAAATTCGACACTTTTCCATGTTTTCAACACTTTTACTATTCCATACAGTTAGAATATATTACATCGCATATCATATGCACACATGCATATCGCATATTACATTTGTAACTTCAAAATCGACACTTTTCCCGATTTTCAACACTTTTACTATATCCACACATTAGAATAGGATTCTTCAAATTCGACACTTTTCCATGTTTTCAACACTTTTACTATTCCATACAGTTAGAATATATTACATCGCATATCATATATGCAATTCGCATATTACATTTGCAACTTCAAAATCGACACTTTTCCCAATTTCCAACACTTTTACCATATCCACACATTAGAATAAGATTCTTCAAATTCGACACTTTTCCATGTTTTCAACACTTTTACTATTCCATACAGTTAGAATATATTCCATCGCATTTCATATGCACATATGCATATCGCATTTGTAACTTCAAAATCGACACTTTTCCCGATTTCCAACACTTTTACTATATCCACACATTAGATTAAGATTCTTCAAATTCGACACTTTTCCATGTTTTCAACACTTTTACTATTCCATACAGTTAGAATATATTACATCGCATATCATATGCACACATGCATATCGCATATTACATTTGTAACTTCAAAATCGACACTTTTCCCGATTTTCAACACTTTTACTATATCCACACATTAGAATAGGATTCTTCAAATTCGACACTTTTCCATGTTTTCAACACTTTTACTATTCCATACAGTTAGAATATATTACATCGTAGTACATTGCAAACATTAAATATCTTAAAGCAAATGAGCATTATTAAGTTTTTGCGACAAATATTTTGCCTCTTCTTGTACGTTTTATCATTATTTTATCTTTTACTAATTCTTTTTGGGACATGGTCGCTTTTTTATTTTTTATGTGTTCCTCTTATCATTTGTGAAGTATTTCTTAATTTTTGTTTTAGTACAAGTGATCACTGAGTATGTTTAACTGTGGAAATATCGGTAGATAATGTGTTTTTATTTCACCCTTGAGTATTATTTATAGGTGTATCAACATACAATTCACATGTCATGATTTTTCATTGCTTTATTTTAAAGCAATTCTTTATTGGGGTGCATGCTCTCATACAGGGTGTCCCAGAAAAAATTACCGAGCGAATAAAATTGAACGTAAATCGAGAAATACACATTAGAAATATAAATTTTAAAATGTAGCGCAAAGCTTATTTTGTTGTGCATCACATACGAACATTTTATTTGACTCGGTTGACTGGTTGTGAAGAAATGAACGATTACATAATGCGTGCATCAATTCAGTTCATTCCAAGTTTTATCATTAGGCGATTTGTTCATACTCGCTCACCGCTTTGTGTATCTCATTAAATTTAGTCCACATTAACTATTTTATAATCGGACGGTGTTATGTAATTCATGATTTCACTGAAGATGAATAACAGTTTGTCCGAGAAATTTTCTGCAATTGGAAGCTTCCCAACCTCAATTCTTTGTTGTGCAAGTATGTTATATTTTAACTTTCCAAAGAACATTTGAGTCAAGAATAACAATGATCAAGTTCTTACAGCTTTACGTGTGAGTTTTGATACCATGTAACATTAAAGTTTTAAAAGATTTAAACTTTGCATTACAATTTCTTGAAAATATTCCAAAAACATTAATGTGTGTGAGAAATTTTTAAATCCAGCTGGAATTCTTTATGCATACGGTATTTGTATCAACATTAACGAAAAAATATATTTACAAGACAATACCGAGCATCATCTTACATGCAAGCTTTCATTTTCAATATCGTGCAGGTTTTCAAATTTGAACAAAACCTAATTAAATGTTTTGCAAGAAAAAGATTGTTTGAAGTAAAGAACGAAAATGATTTCACAGAACAAAATATTAAGCCCGTTGACAGTTAACCACTAGTATCGTGTGCATTGTGTTGAACGATCTTCTTTCAAACTTGGAATGAAGTCAATTGACGCATGCGTTATGTAATCGCTCATTTCTTCTCGATCAGTCAACCGATTCCAGGAAAATTAGCGTATAAGATGCAGAATAAGATGGGCTACACGTTGATGTTTAGATTTGTGGATTCTGATGTTTATTTCTCGACTTACGCCCAAATTCATTCGCACGTTAATTTTTTCTGGGACACCCTGTATATTAGGTGGGTTTTTTTTTCATGTTCCTCTTGTCATTCCTGATAGATGGCTGTTTATTTATGTCGCGTGTTAAGTATTTTTTTAATTTTTGGTCGAAGTGTATAATTATTATCAGACACACGTCACATTTTTATGTATGAGTTTGCATTATTTAATTTCAAATTATATAATTTTTTTACACGTACTAACGCAGTTCTTTACACAGCCGTGACGTTAGTCATGATGACTCATCTGCTAAATTGGGCATGACGGGAAGATATGTCATTATAAACAAGGATGATTATTTAAAATGTTTTAAAATGTTAGACACAAAGTAAAATTGCAAAACCTAATGCATGTTATTATATAATATTAGTGTAAAGTAAAAACGGTAAGGTTTGACCTTGACACACGCAATTCCTCCTAAAAGTGAATATATTTCGGTAAGAAAACAATTATCATAGACCATGTAGACAGAACGGACAATAGTCATAGGCGCAGTTCAGTCATCGTGCTTGCTTGTCACACATTGTCAAACCTATTATGCTCTCTGGTAGACGCGATATAATCGATAATCAGCCTCGTTTGTTGAATTCACGTTAAATTATCGCACCCAATCATGAAAGTGCGGCATGCACCTACGCCCAAAGTAGGTGTATTTGCACAGGAAAATTCCAGATTTGGGCTACAATAATGTCATTGTACGCAGTTGTGTGCACTTGCCGGGGCCTCTTTTTCGGCGTTTCTCATTAAATTAGGGTCCCGTTCAAATACAAAATAAACTGGTTTCTAGATGTAATCACAGTTAACACACCAGGAAAATTATAGAATATACAACAACCTAGTTACACCTGTAGACCGCGAACAAACATGCACCTGGCCGTATCACTTAGTGTTCTCCCTACGGATACTCCTAAGGGTCACACAATAATGCCTTCTGCAGCAATTCTGTGCCAGCTCTCTGGAACAAATTACCTGTAAAACTTCGTACTTCACATAGTCTGGCCACTTTTAAATCTAATCTGAAAACCTATTTGTTTCCAAACTAATTTTTTGTAATTTTTAATTAAGTTGTACATTTTACTGTGGCCTAAGATGTAGTGTAAGTTTTACTTTTAAGATCATTGTAAAGCGCTTTGTTCATACTTATGCTAAGGCGCTATATAAATTCCGTTTATTGTTTATTGTTTTGTTTATTTCATCTTGGAAAACCACTTTCCTGTAGTCCGATTTTTGTATAACTTTTATCCTGTTATTTCTGAGGTCCCATTAGTAAAATCAGTTTAAAAACGTCTATTGTCCCCGTCTATAAGCAAATGAGTAGACAATACATGGCTTGTGGTGTAACATCATAGGCGGGGGTGGGGTGCAGGGGTGTTGGGGGTTCTGAAAGGCTATATCTCCTGTCAATCGAGTTGAAAATTTAGAAAATCCCAGGGGAAAATTAAAGAAAAAAGTGTTTGGGTGCCCATAGGGCCCGGTGATGCTCCCCCTCCCAGAGTGGTCTGTGCCACCCCTACCCCTCATATGATATCTTATGCTTTGTAGTTCTATGCTAGAGCACACCAGTAGTGCTAAATTTGGATGTCTTGCAATGCATTATCATACATGTACATTCGTTTTGCAAAGCTATTAGGGATCTTAGTATTTGTACATAAATCTTACCTTTAGGCCCCCTATACTCCTTCAATAGTCAGAAATATGCAGTTAGTTTGTTAAACAGGCTATGATATGCTACATATCATTCCAGATAACATGGCGATATTGGTCCAATGGTGGCCCAATGTATGTTCCGTAATAGCCCAACATTGGTTGCTGATATCACACCAATATGATTTGCTCATGGGCTCAAGATTGGTCCTAAATTGGGCTTGGGCCATTGTTGGCCCCAGCTTGGTCCAAACCTTGTCACAGACATTGAACCAACATTGGACCTGTAACTTTTTCTTATTGGCAATTATCTGGCTGCTAATGTTTGAACAATATGTAATTTTAGTATTGGGCCAATATTGTTGCAATGGATTACTGTAAATTATTGGACGTTATTGGCTCGGAAAAGACGACATGTATCATCTCTTGCCCGCTTCGCTTTAAGACAAGAGAGGAACACAACGACGCATCACCGCGGTGTTAAAGCCATCAAGAGTATTTGGTAGCATGGTGACACGTACTCTAGAAATTATCTTTTAAAGTATGGTCATAGAATTTGAAGTGCCAAAAAATCTTGTGTATTTTCTTAAAAATAAATAATACGTGGTGTTAAATAGCGTTTGCCCTGTGTTTTATCATCCGTGGTTTTGTTTCCTATTATTTCAACTTAGTATAATATTTAGGATTTAGATAAGGTCTTCCAAACACAAGTACTCATCAAAATATGTTACCCAATTTGTTACCGAAATTATAACAATCGTAATGCTATTGGATCTTATTGGCCCAATATTGGGCCACATTCGTCATGATCAATAAGGCCAGTCTTGGCATTATTTTGCTGACCCATAATGGCCAAATTTTTGCTTTCAATTGGCAATTTTTATATTGGCATCATGTTGGCAGCTGTTCACAACCAATATATTGTGCATATATTTACCAATTTATGCTGCCACTGTGATACCAATATGAAGATTACCATTAGATAGCCAAGATTGGCCCAATATGGCCAGCAAAATAACGCCGATGTCAAGATTGGCGTTCTAAAACCAACATTGGGCCAATATATGCATGTTAGCTATGAAGGATTTTAT
The DNA here is from genome assembly GCF_039555335.1 of Amphiura filiformis. Lineage (NCBI taxonomy): Eukaryota > Metazoa > Echinodermata > Ophiuroidea > Amphilepidida > Amphiuridae > Amphiura > Amphiura filiformis. Next base: position 25,455,876 of record NC_092629.1, read on the forward strand.
TGATAAAAAATTGAAATTGCCGAAAACATTAACAGACAGAGGTCAAAAGGTCAAAATCGTGAAGGAAATATTATGAAATGATGTTTATACAATATTTCGTATATTTGGATATTGGTAAACAAAATTAGACTTGTTTCTTTCAGTTTGAATGGGTTTTACTATGCAAATTAGTTAATTTACAAGGTACAATTTTTAGAATTTTTTGCTATCTACTGCTGATAGCAATGACAACATTATAGTTTTATAATTTCTCGATTTGCCATTTAAATATCTACAAGGGAACAACCTAAAAATTCGATGAAGCCCTATAAACGAAAGTCCTTTTGTTAGAAAGCTAACCTCCTCCCCCCTCCCTCTAACGTAAGTGTCAACTATCGAAAATTCCAACCAATAGGATACAGATGCCGTCGCTATGGTGCATGGGGTTGTGGAGTGGGTGTGACAATGCTAGGATATTGATCACGTTTATGGAAGAAACGAAGATTGCATCCATTTTAAAACATTTTTATTCATTATTTTTTGGAGCACGGAAAAACTAGGACTTGCTCGATTTTCAAATAAAAAAGAATGTTTATCAAACACAAAATTTTTTCGACATCATTCGCCAAAGGTTAGAAAAGGTTGACCGAATGTTTAAATTTCGTGTTATATAAAGGGTATATAGGGGTAGCTGCAGGTAATATGGGACAGCAGGTAATATGGGACACCTGTTTTCATTTTAACAAGAAGTAGCTAGAGAAGGTAAACACTTTAAGTTGATTTGTTAAGTGTTTAGAGACATCAATTGTGCTTCTAGAAATGCAGTTTTGGAGTCTGTGTATCAAACTCTTGAAATGAATGCCAAAAAGAGTGAAATTGCTCAAAAATTATGTCTTTTTTGGCCTGATATAAAATCAATGACGTCACATTTTATGATTGTGTATCCAAAAACTCTGGTACTGAGGGGGCATTTGTCATTTTTATGATCTTTAGGTGATGGGTTAAGCTTATCAGCAGGTAAAATTCCACTGACAAGTGGCACTTTCCTTTTATAAATGATTATTTTCTCTGATTTTCAACTGAATGGTTGCAGGTAATATGGGACACATAGGAAATTGTGTGCATTGTCAATGCGAAAAGCAAAACTATTTAGAAAATTGAATTTTCTTGTAGAAATTTGCATTTAACATTCAAAATCATGTAACAAAAATGTTTTTAGAACAAAAGAGTGATTTTCTGAACTTTTTGATTTCACCATAGAGATAACACAGTGTCCCATATTACCTGCACATGCAGGTAATATGGGACACTTGACGATGACGTCATTTTGACGTCATAGCGTCCATACAAACATAAAAACAAGGTAACGTTGCCTGTTTGATTAATCTTAAAGTACAGGTTGTTCATCATAACAATCTCTTGTGGGCATATCTTCTTTAGTTTTTATGCAAATAAGCTAAACGTCCTTAATGGTCCCATATTCCCTGCAGGTATCCTCCTAATAAGTAAAAAACGTTTTCATTTTAAACATTTCAAAAACATTTTTTGATAACCTCCTGCAAATATTCTAAAATATGTTCTTTAAAAATATTTTACAATAACATTTTCAAAACATTTTAGAAATAGTTTGGTAGTGTGTTTTCGAGTCAGGGTAAATGTCGGGAACTACTGACCTAGGTCACAATTTGAAAAGAGATGAACCACTACGGCCATTTGTGGGTGTAAAAAGTCTCGCATCTTGTGATAGCAAGATGATTAATATCCTGCATATTATGCCTCATCAGTTACTTGGATATCTGATTTACTATAGAATAGTTCTTATACTATGAAATATATTAGAAATATTTTATCATATTGATTAAATGTGACCAAATGCCGGGAAATAATTTTGACCTATGTCAAGTTCAATTCGTAGAGATGATATAACACATGTGTGAATCGTGACCCATTTTCAAAAGATTTCGAAGTTTCCTGATATAACCTGACTCTTTAATTTAAAATCATTTTTTCTGCACGGAATTTCATCAAAACCGTTTCAGCTTTAGAATGGCATCAAACAAACGTATCTCAGACATATATTTGCTGAAAAATGTAACAAAAAGCTCAATTTCTACGTTTTATGAGGACTACTTTGCGGGTTACACATTTGACCGCGGAATCTAATGGTGGTGTGCTCCCTTAGAAGAGTCAAAATGTTTTAGTTTTCGTATAAAAATGCCATTTTTGGAAAGATGAAAGTGTTTTATGTTGGTTACTTTTTTTATTTGAGCTCTTTCGAATTTGAAGAATCTTAGTCTAAGGTGTGGATATAGTAAAAGTGTTGGAAATCTGGAAAAGTGTCGATTTTGAAGTTGCAAATGGGATAGGCATATGGGCATATGATATGCGATGGAATATATTCTAACTGTATGGAATAGTAAAAGTGTTGAAAACATGGAAGAGTGTCGAATTTGAAGAATCTTATTCTAATGTGTGGATATGGTAAAAATGTTGAAAATCGGGAAAAGTGTCGATTGTGAAGTTGCAAATGTAATATGCATATGATATGCGATGTAATATATTCTAACTGTATGGAATAGTAAAAGTGTTGAAAACATGGAAAAGTGTCGAATTTGAAGATTCTTATTCTAATGTGTGGATATAGTAAAAATGTTGAAAATCGGGAAAAGTGTCGATTGTGAAGTTGCAAATGTAATATGCGATATGCATATGTGCATATGATATGCGATGGAATATATTCTAACTGTATGGAATAGTAAAAGTGTTGAAAACATGGAAAAGTGTCGAATTTGAAGATTCTTATTCTAATGTGTGGATATAGTAAAAATGTTGAAAATCGGGAAAAGTGTCGATTGTGAAGTTGCAAATGTAATATGCATATGTGCATATGATATGCGATGTAATATATTCTAACAATATGGAATAGTAAAAGTGTTGAAAACATGGAAAAGTGTCGAATTTGAAGAATCTTATTCTAATGTGTGGATATGGTAAAAGTGTTGGAAATCGGGAAAAGTGTCGATTGTGAAGTTGCAAATGTAATATGCATATGTGCATATGATATGCGATGGAATATATTCTAACTGTATGGAATAGTAAAAGTGTTGAAAACATGGACAAGTGTCGAATTTGAAGATTCTTATTCTAATGTGTGGATATAGTAAAAATGTTGAAAATCGGGAAAAGTGTCGATTGTGAAGTTGCAAATGTAATATGCATATGTGCATATGATATGCGATGTAATATATTCTAACTGTATGGAATAGTAAAAGTGTTGAAAACATGGAAAAGTGTCGAATTTGAAGAATCTTATTCTAATGTGTGGATATGGTAAAAGTGTTGGAAATCGGGAAAAGTGTCGATTGTGAAGTTGCAAATGTAATATGCATATGTGCATATGATATGCGATGGAATATATTCTAACTGTATGGAATAGTAAAAGTGTTGAAAACATGTAAAAGTGTCGAATTTGAAGATTCTTATTCTAATGTGTGGATATAGTAAAAATGTTGAAAATCGGGAAAAGTGTCGATTGTGAAGTTGCAAATGTAATATGCATATGTGCATATGATATGCGATGGAATATATTCTAACTGTATGGAATAGTAAAAGTGTTGAAAACATGGACAAGTGTCGAATTTGAAGATTCTTATTCTAATGTGTGGATATAGTAAAAATGTTGAAAATCGGGAAAAGTGTCGATTGTGAAGTTGCAAATGTAATATGCGATATGCATATGTGCATATGATATGCGATGGAATATATTCTAACTGTATGGAATAGTAAAAGTGTTGAAAACATGGAAAAGTGTCGAATTTGAAGATTCTTATTCTAATGTGTGGATATAGTAAAAATGTTGAAAATCGGGAAAAGTGTCGATTGTGAAGTTGCAAATGTAATATGCATATGTGCATATGATATGCGATGTAATATATTCTAACAATATGGAATAGTAAAAGTGTTGAAAACATGGAAAAGTGTCGAATTTGAAGAATCTTATTCTAATGTGTGGATATGGTAAAAGTGTTGGAAATCGGAAAAGTGTCGATTGTGAAGTTGCAAATGTAATATGCATATGTGCATATGATATGCGATGGAATATATTCTAACTGTATGGAATAGTAAAAGTGTTGAAAACATGGACAAGTGTCGAATTTGAAGATTCTTATTCTAATGTGTGGATATAGTAAAAATGTTGAAAATCGGGAAAAGTGTCGATTGTGAAGTTGCAAATGTAATATGCATATGTGCATATGATATGCGATGTAATATATTCTAACTGTATGGAATAGTAAAAGTGTTGAAAACATGGAAAAGTGTCGAATTTGAAGAATCTTATTCTAATGTGTGGATATGGTAAAAGTGTTGGAAATCGGGAAAAGTGTCGATTGTGAAGTTGCAAATGTAATATGCATATGTGCATATGATATGCGATGGAATATATTCTAACTGTATGGAATAGTAAAAGTGTTGAAAACATGGACAAGTGTCGAATTTGAAGATTCTTATTCTAATGTGTGGATATAGTAAAAATGTTGAAAATCGGGAAAAGTGTCGATTGTGAAGTTGCAAATGTAATATGCATATGTGCATATGATATGCGATGGAATATATTCTAACTGTATGGAATAGTAAAAGTGTTGAAAACATGGAAAAGTGTCGAATTTGAAGAATCTTATTCTAATGTGTGGATATGGTAAAAGTGTTGGAAATCGGGAAAAGTGTCGATTGTGAAGTTGCAAATGTAATATGCATATGTGCATATGATATGCGATGGAATATATTCTAACTGTATGGAATAGTAAAAGTGTTGAAAACATGTAAAAGTGTCGAATTTGAAGATTCTTATTCTAATGTGTGGATATAGTAAAAATGTTGAAAATCGGGAAAAGTGTCGATTGTGAAGTTGCAAATGCAATATGCATATGTGCATATGATATGCGATGGAATATATTCTAACTGTATGGAATAGTAAAAGTGTTGAAAACATGGACAAGTGTCGAATTTGAAGATTCTTATTCTAATGTGTGGATATAGTAAAAATGTTGAAAATCGGGAAAAGTGTCGATTGTGAAGTTGCAAATGTAATATGCATATGTGCATATGATATGCGATGTAATATATTCTAACAATATGGAATAGTAAAAGTGTTGAAAACATGGAAAAGTGTCGAATTTGAAGAATCTTATTCTAATGTGTGGATATGGTAAAAGTGTTGGAAATCGGGAAAAGTGTCGATTGTGAAGTTGCAAATGTAATATGCATATGTGCATATGATATGCGATGGAATATATTCTAACTGTATGGAATAGTAAAAGTGTTGAAAACATGGACAAGTGTCGAATTTGAAGATTCTTATTCTAATGTGTGGATATAGTAAAAATGTTGAAAATCGGGAAAAGTGTCGATTGTGAAGTTGCAAATGTAATATGCATATGTGCATATGATATGCGATGGAATATATTCTAACTGTATGGAATAGTAAAAGTGTTGAAAACATGGAAAAGTGTCGAATTTGAAGAATCTTATTCTAATGTGTGGATATGGTAAAAGTGTTGGAAATCGGGAAAAGTGTCGATTGTGAAGTTGCAAATGTAATATGCATATGTGCATATGATATGCGATGGAATATATTCTAACTGTATGGAATAGTAAAAGTGTTGAAAACATGGACAAGTGTCGAATTTGAAGATTCTTATTCTAATGTGTGGATATAGTAAAAATGTTGAAAATCGGGAAAAGTGTCGATTGTGAAGTTGCAAATGTAATATGCATATGTGCATATGATATGCGATGGAATATATTCTAACTGTATGGAATAGTAAAAGTGTTGAAAACATGGAAAAGTGTCGAATTTGAAGATTCTTATTCTAATGTGTGGATATAGTAAAAATGTTGAAAATCGGGAAAAGTGTCGATTGTGAAGTTGCAAATGTAATATGCATATGTGCATATGATATGCGATGGAATATATTCTAACTGTATGGAATAGTAAAAGTGTTGAAAACATGGAAAAGTGTCGAATTTGAAGATTCTTATTCTAATGTGTGGATATAGTAAAAAAATGTTGGAAATCGGGAAAAGTGTCGATTGTGAAGTTGCAAATGTAATATGCATATGTGCATATGATATGCGATGGAATATATTCTAACTGTATGGAATAGTAAAAGTGTTGAAACATGGACAAGTGTCGAATTTGAAGATTCTTATTCTAATGTGTGGATATAGTAAAAATGTTGAAAATCGGGAAAAGTGTCGATTGTGAAGTTGCAAATGTAATATGCATATGTGCATATGATATGCGATGTAATATATTCTAACTGTATGGAATAGTAAAAGTGTTGAAAACATGGAAAAGTGTCGAATTTGAAGAATCTTATTCTAATGTGTGGATATGGTAAAAATGATGAAAATAGGGAAAAGTGTCGATTGTGAAGTTGCAAATGTAATATGCATATGTAATATGCATATGTGCATATGATATGCGATGGAATATATTCTAACTGTATGGAATAGTAAAAGTGTTGAAAACATGGACAAGTGTCGAATTTGAAGATTCTTATTCTAATGTGTGGATATAGTAAAAATGTTGAAAATCGGGAAAAGTGTCGATTGTGAAGTTGCAAATGTAATATGCATATGTGCATATGATATGCGATGGAATATATTCTAACTGTATGGAATAGTAAAAGTGTTGAAAACATGGACAAGTGTCGAATTTGAAGATTCTTATTCTAATGTGTGGATATAGTAAAAGTGTTGAAAATCGGGAAAAGTGTCGATTGTGAAGTTGCAAATGTAATATGCATATGTGCATATGATATGCGATGGAATATATTCTAACTGTATGGAATAGTAAAAGTGTTGAAAACATGGAAAAGTGTCGAATTTGAAGATTCTTATTCTAATGTGTGGATATAGTAAAAATGTTGAAAATCGGGAAAAGTGTCGATTGTGAAGTTGCAAATGTAATATGCATATGTGCATATGATATGCGATGTAATATATTCTAACAATATGGAATAGTAAAAGTGTTGAAAACATGGAAAAGTGTCGAATTTGAAGAATCTTATTCTAATGTGTGGATATGGTAAAAGTGTTGGAAATCGGGAAAAGTGTCGATTGTGAAGTTGCAAATGTAATATGCATATGTGCATATGATATGCGATGGAATATATTCTAACTGTATGGAATAGTAAAAGTGTTGAAAACATGGACAAGTGTCGAATTTGAAGATTCTTATTCTAATGTGTGGATATAGTAAAAATGTTGAAAATCGGGAAAAGTGTCGATTGTGAAGTTGCAAATGTAATATGCATATGTGCATATGATATGCGATGTAATATATTCTAACTGTATGGAATAGTAAAAGTGTTGAAAACATGGAAAAGTGTCGAATTTGAAGAATCTTATTCTAATGTGTGGATATGGTAAAAGTGTTGAAAATCGGGAAAAGTGTCGATTGTGAAGTTGCAAATGTAATATGCATATGTGCATATGATATGCGATGGAATATATTCTAACTGTATGGAATAGTAAAAGTGTTGAAAACATGGACAAGTGTCGAATTTGAAGATTCTTATTCTAATGTGTGGATATAGTAAAAATGTTGAAAATCGGGAAAAGTGTCGATTGTGAAGTTGCAAATGTAATATGCATATGTGCATATGATATGCGATGGAATATATTCTAACTGTATGGAATAGTAAAAGTGTTGAAAACATGGACAAGTGTCGAATTTGAAGATTCTTATTCTAATGTGTGGATATGGTAAAAATGTTGAAAATCGGGAAAAGTGTCGATTGTGAAGTTGCAAATGTAATATGCGATATGTGCATATGATATAAAAGTGCATGGAATATATTCTAACTGTATGAATAGTAAAAGTGTTGAAAACATGATGTCGAATTTGAAGATTCTTATTCGAATGTGTGGATATAGTAAAAATGTTGAAAATCGGGAAAAGTGTCGATTGTGAAGTTGCAAATGTAATATGCATATGTGCATATGATATGCGATGGAATATATTCTAACTGTATGGAATAGTAAAAGTGTTGAAAACATGGAAAGTGTCGAATTTGAAGATTCTTATTCTAATGTGTGGATATAGTAAAAATGTTGAAAATCGGGAAAAGTGTCGATTGTGAAGTTGCAAATGTAATATGCATATGTGCATATGATATGCGATGTAATATATTCTAACAATATGGAATAGTAAAAGTGTTGAAAACATGGAAAAGTGTCGAATTTGAAGAATCTTATTCTAATGTGTGGATATGGTAAAAGTGTTGGAAATCGGGAAAAGTGTCGATTGTGAAGTTGCAAATGTAATATGCATATGTGCATATGATATGCGATGGAATATATTCTAACTGTATGGAATAGTAAAAGTGTTGAAAACATGGACAAGTGTCGAATTTGAAGATTCTTATTCTAATGTGTGGATATAGTAAAAATGTTGAAAATCGGGAAAAGTGTCGATTGTGAAGTTGCAAATGTAATATGCATATGTGCATATGATATGCGATGTAATATATTCTAACTGTATGGAATAGTAAAAGTGTTGAAAACATGGAAAAGTGTCGAATTTGAAGAATCTTATTCTAATGTGTGGATATGGTAAAAGTGTTGGAAATCGGGAAAAGTGTCGATTGTGAAGTTGCAAATGTAATATGCATATGTGCATATGATATGCGATGGAATATATTCTAACTGTATGGAATAGTAAAAGTGTTGAAAACATGGACAAGTGTCGAATTTGAAGATTCTTATTCTAATGTGTGGATATAGTAAAAATGTTGAAAATCGGGAAAAGTGTCGATTGTGAAGTTGCAAATGTAATATGCATATGTGCATATGATATGCGATGTAATATATTCTAACTGTATGGAATAGTAAAAGTGTTGAAAACATGGAAAAGTGTCGAATTTGAAGAATCTTATTCTAATGTGTGGATATGGTAAAAGTGTTGGAAATCGGGAAAAGTGTCGATTGTGAAGTTGCAAATGTAATATGCATATGTGCATATGATATGCGATGGAATATATTCTAACTGTATGGAATAGTAAAAGTGTTGAAAACATGTAAAAGTGTCGAATTTGAAGATTCTTATTCTAATGTGTGGATATAGTAAAAATGTTGAAAATCGGGAAAAGTGTCGATTGTGAAGTTGCAAATGTAATATGTGATATTCATATGTGCATATGATATGCGATGGAATATATTCTAACTGTATGGAATAGTAAAAGTGTTGAAAACATGGACAAGTGTCGAATTTGAAGATTCTTATTCTAATGTGTGGATATAGTAAAAATGTTGAAAATCGGGAAAAGTGTCGATTGTGAAGTTGCAAATGTAATATGCGATATGCATATGTGCATATGATATGCGATGGAATATATTCTAGCTGTATGGAATAGTAAAAGTGTTGAAAACATGGAAAAGTGTCGAATTTGAAGATTCTTATTCTAATGTGTGGATATAGTAAAAATGTTGAAAATCGGGAAAAGTGTCGATTGTGAAGTTGCAAATGTAATATGCATATGTGCATATGATATGCGATGTAATATATTCTAACAATATGGAATAGTAAAAGTGTTGAAAACATGGAAAAGTGTCGAATTTGAAGAATCTTATTCTAATGTGTGGATATGGTAAAAGTGTTGGAAATCGGGAAAAGTGTCGATTGTGAAGTTGCAAATGTAATATGCATATGTGCATATGATATGCGATGGAATATATTCTAACTGTATGGAATAGTAAAAGTGTTGAAAACATGGACAAGTGTCGAATTTGAAGATTCTTATTCTAATGTGTGGATATAGTAAAAATGTTGAAAATCGGGAAAAGTGTCGATTGTGAAGTTGCAAATGTAATATGCATATGTGCATATGATATGCGATGTAATATATTCTAACTGTATGGAATAGTAAAAGTGTTGAAAACATGGAAAAGTGTCGAATTTGAAGAATCTTATTCTAATGTGTGGATATGGTAAAAGTGTTGGAAATCGGGAAAAGTGTCGATTGTGAAGTTGCAAATGTAATATGCATATGTGCATATGATATGCGATGGAATATATTCTAACTGTATGGAATAGTAAAAGTGTTGAAAACATGGACAAGTGTCGAATTTGAAGATTCTTATTCTAATGTGTGGATATAGTAAAAATGTTGAAAATCGGGAAAAGTGTCGATTGTGAAGTTGCAAATGTAATATGCGATATGCATATGTGCATATGATATGCGATGGAATATATTCTAACTGTATGGAATAGTAAAAGTGTTGAAAACATGGAAAAGTGTCGAATTTGAAGAATCTTATTCTAATGTGTGGATATGGTAAAAGTGTTGGAAATCGGAAAAGTGTCGATTGTGAAGTTGCAAATGTAATATGCATATGTGCATATGATATGCGATGGAATATATTCTAACTGTATGGAATAGTAAAAGTGTTGAAAACATGGACAAGTGTCGAATTTGAAGATTCTTATTCTAATGTGTGGATATAGTAAAAATGTTGAAAATCGGGAAAAGTGTCGATTGTGAAGTTGCAAATGTAATATGCGATATGCATATGTGCATATGATATGCGATGGAATATATTCTAACTGTATGGAATAGTAAAAGTGTTGAAAACATGGAAAAGTGTCGAATTTGAAGAATCTTATTCTAATGTGTGGATATGGTAAAAGTGTTGGAAATCGGGAAAAGTGTCGATTGTGAAGTTGCAAATGTAATATGCATATGTGCATATGATATGCGATGGAATATATTCTAACTGTATGGAATAGTAAAAGTGTTGAAAACATGGACAAGTGTCGAATTTGAAGATTCTTATTTTAATGTGTGGATATAGTAAAAATGTTGAAAATCGGGAAAAGTGTCGATTGTGAAGTTGCAAATGTAATATGCATATGTGCATATGATATGCGATGTAATATATTCTAACTGTATGGAATAGTAAAAGTGTTGAAAACATGGACAAGTGTCGAATTTGAAGATTCTTATTCTAATGTGTGGATATAGTAAAAATGTTGAAAATCGGGAAAAGTGTCGATTGTGAAGTTGCAAATGTAATATGCATATGTGCATATGATATGCGATGTAACTGTATGGAATAGTAAAAGTGTTGAAAACATGGAAAAGTGTCGAATTTGAAGAATCTTATTCTAATGTGTGGATATGGTAAAAGTGTTGGAAATCGGGAAAAGTGTCGATTGTGAAGTTGCAAATGTAATATGCATATGTGCATATGATATGCGATGGAATATATTCTAACTGTATGGAATAGTAAAAGTGTTGAAAACATGGAAAAGTGTCGAATTTGAAGAATCTTATTCTAATGTGTGGATATAGTAAAAGTGTTGGAAATTGGGAAAAGTGTCGATTGTGAAGTTGCAAATGTAATATGCGATATGCATATATGATATGCGATGGAATATATTCTAACTGTATGGAATAGTAAAAGTGTTGAAAACATGGAAAAGTGTCGAATTTGAAGAATCTTGAATTTTGAAATTACAAATGTAATATGCAATAAAGTGTTGAAAACATGTAAGTGTAAATTTTGAAAAAGCTACTTCTAATTTGTCAATATAGTAACGGTGTTGAAAATCGGGAACAGTGTCGATAATTTCATGGCTGATTGCATTTTCCTACACTTCCTCATTTCAACTGCTGATTTCCATAATTATCCTCTTCCAAAATCCAAATACTGCTTCCCACAATTACCATCTTCAAAAACTTCATGAGTTATTGCATTTTGCTAGATTTCCTCATTTCAACTGCTGATTTACACAATTATTCTCCACCAATTTTTCGAATATGGTTACTTTACACTACACAATGTTGATTTTTTTAAATCAAAGCCGATTTTTTTCTGTCCTATATCATGACATGTATCATCTAGCTCCGCAAGGGATTGACAGATTTCAACCAAACTTGACACAAAAGACCACTGGGCTAGGCCAAACCTTCCATTTGACTTTGACCTTGCTGTGACCTTTGACCTAGCTATAATGGTCAAAGATGTGATTTCACAAAAAATGCTACTCCTTCCACAAATTTCATGTGATGAGAACATGGTTATATCATGTGACTCGACTTTAGTCGGTGTCTATAGGGTGTGCTCAGATAAGGGGCCAAATGTCATTAAGGGGTCATTTCCGGTCAAAGTCTAAAAATATTCAAAAAATCACTGTCTTTACAAATTACATAGCAGAGAGTCGCCATTAGCACACATGCATTGCTACTAGCCAGGGTCTTTAGGATGCCTACAGTTTTGGGGTCAAAGGTAATTAAGGGGTTACTTCCGGTCAAAAACCAAAATTATCAAAAATGTTCAAAAAAATTTTGTCTCAAAATGTACACAGACCAGAGTAATATAACCATCATACATGAATCAGTGTTACCTGATGTATGTATGATATTTTTATTTTTGGGGGTCAAAGGTCATTAAGGGGTCACTTCCTGTTTTTAGCTAAATAACTTTAAGAATTTTTATCTCAACAACTAAACATAATAGAATTTTTAATTAAAATTGGAACAATGCATTTTGTCGGTGTACATAAGGTTTTTTTTCATTGTGGTCAAAGGTCATTAAGGGGTCAAAAGGTCAATCAAAAATTTTCAAAAAAATCAAAATCCATGTATAAGTTCCGATTAAGCTGAAATTCACCAGGAATATTTCTTATGACATCCTAAGCACAATGCAAGAGCAGTTGACCCCATCCGTAACCCAGGGGTCAAGTTATAGGGTCAAATTGCGGCTTGTATTCAGCGTCTGTTGACTCTAGTTACAAGCCGACGACGAATGTCGGCTTGTTCTGTCTCTTCTCAATTCTTCTTCTTAAGTTAGGCGTGCAGCCTAACTTATTTTTTTTTTGCTGTTTGTTTCTTTCTTTCTTTCTTTCTTTCTTTCTTTCTCACAATTGACTACTAGTGCTACATCCGTGATCGGATGTGGACCAAACGCATAGCCAAGCCGTATTGGGTAAGTGGCTACAAAAGTCTTAAAAAGTTTTAATATCGGAGGTCATCCAGGGGGTCACAGGGGTCAAAAATGGTCATTTTTGCCTCATATGTGCCGAATCCCCCATTATAATTAGGGGCAAAACATGGAGACATCTAGTCTAGTGTTTTGATAAACAAGAGATAACCACAGGCAATGGTTCTGCTGTCTGTGCTTCAAAACGTGTAAAATTTCGTCTGGATTCGTCTAGTGCTAGGTGGTGAGTGCCGTGCATTCTCTAAATTCAGTAAATTTCCATCGTCAACCGTGTGGAAAATGTCATACGGCCGGGCGGTTTCACAAGTTGCCGGCTCTATCATACCAGTCGCTGCCTGGCTATTGCAGTTGCAATCCATACATCAAAACGTGTAAAGTTTGGCTATTCCAACTGCAATCCATACACCCTTCATGCAAGACATGACTGGAATCGTCCACACAGGGAGTGAATATTACAAACGGAGTCACCCATTGAGGTAGGCCCATTCGAAATTCACACGCCCTGTGTGGGAGATTAAGATAATGTCTTCCGGAGAGGTTGTATGAATTTCAACTGGAACAGCCCAGTTGGGGTGTATGAAACCCCAAGTGGGCGATTCACACGAAACAAACTGAGGTATGTTCAGATGCCAATTTTGTTACATATCTTGAGTGTAACTTGTGATGTGATGCCTGTATGCTAGATATAAACAGCTACATCATTTCCACTGATGGCTATAGGGTGTGGGGGTGTGTGTGGGGTGATATCTTGGCTAAAACTGCATCACGCCTTCCCATGATGCATTTATGAAAATCAATAATCCCACCATATAGTTTCTACAGATGACGCAATAATGGTGAATAAGGGGGTGAGGGGTAAGTAAAATGTTGAAATATGACCGCATTAAACCACAAAGGTCATGTGAGGTCAAAGGTCAGGTCAAATTTAAAGTTGCTCCGATTGGGCTGTAACTCAGGGAAAATGATCCCTGACACTTGGGGAGTATGAAACCGCAAAGGTCATGTGAGGTCAAAGGTCAGGTCAAATTACAAGTTGCTCCGATTGGGCTGTAACTCGGGGGAAAATGATCCCTGACACTTTGGGAGTATAAAACCACAAAGGTCATGTGAGGTCAAAGGTCAGGTCAAATTTGAAGTTGCTCCAATGAGGCTGTAAGTCGGGGAAAATGATCCCTGACACTTTGGGAGTATAAAACCACAAAGGTCATGTGAGGTCAAAGGTCAGGTCAAATTTGAAGTTGCTCCAATGAGGCTGTAAGTCGGGGAAAATGATCCCTGACACTTTGGGAGTATAAAACCACAAAGGTCAAGTGAGGTCAAAGGTCAGGTCAATTTTGAAGTTGCTCCAATTAGGCTGTAAGTCGGGGAAAATGATCCCTGACACTTTGAGAGTATAAAACCACAAAGGTCAAGTGAGGTCAAAGGTCAGGTCAAATTTGAAGTTGCTCCAATGAGGCTGTAAGTCAGGGAAAATGATCCCTGACACTTTGGGAGTATACAACCACAAAGGTCAAGTGAGGTCAAAGGTCAGGACAAATTTGAAGTTGCTCCAATGAGGCTGTAAGTCAGGGAAAATGATCCCTGACACTTTGGGAGTATAAAACCACAAAGGTCAAGTGAGGTCAAAGGTCAGGTCAATTTTGAAGTTGCTCCAATTAGGCTGTAAGTCGGGGAAAATGATCCCTGACACTTTGAGAGTATAAAACCACAAAGGTCAAGTGAGGTCAAAGGTCAGGTCAAATTTGAAGTTGCTCCAATTAGGCTGTAAGTCGGGGAAAATGATCCCTGACACTTTGGGAGTATAAAACCACAAAGGTCATGTGAGGTCAAAGGTCAGGTCAAATTACAAGTTGCTCCGATTGGGCTGTAACTCGGGGAAAATGATCCCTGACACTTGGGGAGTATAAAACCACCAAGGTCATGTGAGGTCAAAGGTCAGGTCAAATTACAAGTTGCTCCGATTGGGCTGTAACTCGGGGAAAATGATCCCTGACACTTTGGGAGTATAAAACCACAAAGGTCATGTGAGGTCAAAGGTCAGGTCAAATTTGAAGTTGCTCCAATGAGGCTGTAAGTCGGGGAAAATGATCCCTGACACTTTGGGAGTATAAAACCACAAAGGTCAAGTGAGGTCAAAGGTCAGGTCAATTTTGAAGTTGCTCCAATGAGGCTGTAAGTCGGGGAAAATGATCCCTGACACTTTGGGAGTATAAAACCACAAAGGTCAAGGGAGGTCAAAGGTCAGGTCAATTTTGAAGTTGCTCCAATTAGGCTGTAAGTCGGGGAAAATGATCCCTGACACTTTGAGAGTATAAAACCACAAAGGTCAAGTAAGGTCAAAGGTCAGGTCAAATTTGAAGTTGCTCCAATTAGGCTGTAAGTCAGGGAAAATGATCCCTGACACTTTGGGAGTATAAAACCACAAAGGTCATGTGAGGTCAAAGGTCAGGTCAAATTACAAGTTGCTCCGATTGGGCTGTAACTCGGGAAAATGATCCCTGACACTTGGGGAGTATAAAACCACAAAGGTCAAGTGAGGTCAAAGGTCAGGTCAAATTTGAAATTGCTCCAATTAGGCTGTAAGTCGGGGAAAATGATCCCTGACTCTCGGGGAGTATAAAACCACAAAGGTCATGTGAGGTCAAAGGTCAGGTCAAATTTAAAGTTGCTCCAATTGGGCTGTAAGTCGGGGAAATGATCCCTGACACTTGGGGAGTATAAAACCACAACGGTCATGTGAGGTCAAAGGTCAGGGCAAATTTGAAGTTGCTCCAATTGGGCTGTAAGTCGGGGAAATGATCCTGGGAAGTATTAAACCGCAAAGGTCATTCGAGGTCAAAGGTCAGGTCAAATTTAAAGTTGCTCTGATTGGGCTGCAATTCGGGGAAAATGATCCCTGACTCTTGGGGAGTATGAAACCGCAAAGGTCATGTGAGGTCAAAGGTCAGGGCAAATTTGAAGTTGGTCCAATTGGGCTGTAAGTCGGGGGAAATGATCCCTCACACTTGGGAAGTATTAAACCGCAAAGGTCATCCGAGGTCAAAGGTCAGGTAACATTTAAAGTTGCTCTGATTGGGCTGCAATTCGGGGAAAATAATCCCTGACACTTGAGAAGTATGAAACTGGAAAGGTCATCCAAGTTCAAAGGTCAGGTCAAATTGAAAGTTGCTCCGATCAGGCTGCAACTTGCGGCAAATGATCCCTAACACTTGGGGAGTGTAAAACCGAAAAGGTCATCCGAGGTCAAATTTAACGTTGCTCAGAATATGAAGCCGAAAAGGTCAACGTTGCACAGTATTGCTGCGTGATGATGTCATCACAGTCATACGCCTAACTTACCTCGTGCCCTTGCAAAGGGCACAGTTGCTCTAGTTCTTTCTTCTTTCTTCTGGCAACCGCAATCAACTGCATGTAGCTCCGCAAGGATTGACAGATTTCAACCAAAGTTGACCCAAATGACCATTGGGCTAGGCCAAACCTTCCATTTGACTATGACCTCGCTGTGACCTTTGACCTAGCTATAATGGTCAAAAATGTGATTTCACAAAAAATGCTACTCCTTCCACAAATTTCAAGCGATGAGGACATGGTTATATCATGTGACTCGACATTAGTCGGTGTCTATAGGGTGTGCTCAGATAAGGGGTCAAAGGTCATTAAGGGGTCATTTCCGGTCAAAGGCTAAAAAATATTCAAAAATTCACTGTCTTTACAAATTACATAGCAGAGAGTCGCCATTAGCACACATGCATTGCTACTAGCCAGGGTCTTTAGGATGCCTACAGTTTCGGGGTCAAAGGTCATTAAGGGGTTACTTCTTGTCAAAAACCAAAATTATCAAAAATGTTCAAAAAAAATTTGTCTCAAAATGTAGACAGACCAGAGTAATATAACCATCATACATGAATCAGTGTTACCTGATGTATGTATGGTATTTTTATTTTGGGGGTCAAAGGTCATTAAGGGGTCACTTCCAGTTTTTAGCTAAATAACTTAAAGAATTTTTATCTCAACAACTAAACATAGTAGAATTTTTTAATTAAAACTGGAACAATGCATTTTGTCGGTGTACATGAGGGTTTTTTTTCATTGAGGTCAAAGGTCATTAAGGGGATCAAAAGGTCAATCAAAAATTTAAAAAAAATCAAAATCCATGTATAAGTTCCGATTAAGCTGAAATTCACCAGGAATATTTCTTATGACATCCTAAGCACAATGCAAGAGCAGTTGACCCCATCCGTAACCCAGGAGTCAAGTTATAGGGGTCAAATTGCGGCTTGTATTCAGCGTCTGTTGACTCTAGTTCTTTCTTTCTTCTGGCAACCAATCAACTGCATCTAGCTTCGCAAGGGATTGACAGATTTCAACCAAAGTTGACCCAAATGACCACTGGGCTAGGCCAAACCTTCCATTTGACTTTGACCTCACTGTGACCTTTGACCTAGCTATAATGGTCAAAAATGTGATTTCACAAAAAATGCTACTCCTTCCACAAATTTCATGCGATGGGGCCATGGTTATATCATGTGACTCGACTTTAGTCGGTATCTATAGGGTGTGCTCAGATAAGAGGTCAAAGGTCATTAAGGGGTCATTTCCGGTCAAAGTGTAAAAAATATTCGAAAAATCACTGTCTTTACAAATTACATAGCAGAGAGTCGCAATTAGCACACATGCATCGCTACTAGCCAGGGTCTTTAGGATGCCTACAGTTTTGGGGTCAAAGGTCATTAAGGGGTTACTTCCGGTCAAAAACCAAAATTATCAAAAATGTTCAAAAATATTTTGTCTCAAAATGTAGACGGACCAGAGTAATATAACCATCATACATGAATCAGTGTTACCTGATGTATGCATGGTATTTTTATTTTGGGGGTCAAAGGTCATTAAGGGGTCACTTCCTGTTTTTAGCTAAATAACTTTAAGAATTTTTATCTCAACAACTAAACATAGTAAAAATTTTTAATTAAAACTGGAACAATGCATTTTGTCGGTGTACATAAGGTTTTTTTTTCCATTGAGGTCAAAAGGTCATTAAGGGGTCAAAAGGTCAATCAAAAATTTAAAAAAAATCAAAATCCATGTATAAGTTCCGATTAAGCTGAAATTCACCAGGAATATTTCTTATGACATCCTAAGCACAATGCAAGAGCAGTTAACCCCATCCGTAAGCCAGGGGTCAAGTTATAGGGGTAAAATTGCGGCTTGTATTCAGCGTCTGTTGACTCTAGTTTTATAACCTA
Source organism: Amphiura filiformis (assembly GCF_039555335.1). Lineage (NCBI taxonomy): Eukaryota > Metazoa > Echinodermata > Ophiuroidea > Amphilepidida > Amphiuridae > Amphiura > Amphiura filiformis. Next base: position 25,474,106 of record NC_092629.1, read on the forward strand.
TTTTTGTGTAAAAAAATATGACCCCTCTATTTTTGGCGTAAATATTCTATGAAAACTTTATAGCATAGAATTTATCAAAATTAAACATTATAACAAATGAGTGAGATACATTTTTACATTTTTTCTTGAATGCATCCAGAGAGTTACAATAACAAATGTCCAGAGAAGAGAAGATAGATAGATAGATAACAATCTTTATTCAGGGTATTTCATTCAGTTTACAAAAACTGGTCTCCCATGAGACCCTGATATAATTAATAACTAAATGATATAAGATTTTAACAAGTTTTATATACATATATATCAAGAGGTAAATTGCATAATACAAAAGAAAAGCAAATTTGACAAATGTTTAAATATATATTAGTAATATTTACAAAGCAAGATGAAAAAATGTATTCATTAAAACACGAATCTTGACAAACAGGTAGAGAAATTTAGTACAGAGGTGGAAAGGTATGATTTATATGCTTATCTTTGATTTTAACATATTCACATTCATTGATGTAAGATTTCTGCGAATATCAGAAGGCAGTCTGTTCCACACCGAGGCACCTCTGTAAGAAAAAGTTCGTTTACCTGAATTATTATTCCAAGATGGCAGGACAAGTGTATTACAAGATTGGCTTCTGGTACATTTTGAATGAATTGAAGAAGTACAAATAAATTGGCATGAGAGGTAAGAAGGTGCATGATGATGAAGGCATTTAAAAACAGTTACAAGAAGCTGTTTATCCCATCTTTCATTTAATCTGTCCCAGGAAAGAGTGTTCATCATATCAGAAATGGGTGTTCTAATGTCCGCAGACAAAAGAATACGAGCAAGTTTGTTTTGTAGAATTTAGAGAGAATTATAATGTTCAGAAATGCAGTTTGACCAAACAGGACTGCAATAATCAAAATGTGGGAAAACCAATGCATTGACAAGTAAATTTAATGTGACTGGAGGAAGATAGAACTTAACTCTGCGAATGACACCAATACGTTTAGAAATAACAGAAGAAATATAATTAATATGCTCATTCCAAGTTAAGATTGGATCAAATATGACCCCCAAATACTTAAATTTATCAACCTTTTCGATAGACTCATTACCATAGATAAGTGAAATGTCATCAAAATTTTTTAATGTATGATTTGTTTCAAAAAGCATGAACTTAGTTTTCTTAATGTTAAGAGTAAGCTTGTTGATTTCAAACCACCAAGCAATTTTTAACCAGCTATCATTCATTTGAGACTGAAGAGTTTATGGGTCTGATGATTTAAAAAGCAAAGTGGTATCATCAGCATACATAACACATTTACAATCAATACATTCAGGAAGAGAATTAACATAAATTATAAACAACAGTGGACCTAAGGTCGAACCCTGTGGAGCCAGACTGGCAAGAGTTCAAAATACTGTATTCAGTGAAGAAATTGTAAAGTTGATCATGAACAGCTCGCTCGATAATCTTAGAAAGGACATGAAGCACAGAAATTGGTCTATAATTATTTACATCATAGTGACATACTTATCATCATCTTTATGAATAGGAGTAATTTTGGCTTGCTTCCAGTCATTTGGAAAACATGATGTAAAAAGCGAAAGATTGCAAATATAAGCCAGAGATTTACAAATAACTGGAGCAGCCAATTTCAAAAGCCTTACATCAAAATTACTAAAACCAGGTGATTTCTTGTTATTCATCTTACAGATTTCATCAAAGACAAATTCAGGTGTAATATAATCAAAACAAAATTGAGCATTAACAAGATTACCCAGAAACAAGAAAAGAGTTTCATAACTTGGATGCACATGAAGAAAGCGCTTTGTTACTATGTCCTAACAAGAAGAAGTCTTAGGTGCAGAACTTAGTATACATTCTGAAGATCTGAGTGTCCGTGTCCGGAGATCAAAATGATGGTGCGAGTCTGTAATGCTTCCTAAGATTGTATATACGTTGAGTGATTTCCATATGAGAAGAAGAATCTTTATACAGGCAACCAGTGAAGATTTTATTCCGCATTAGTTCAGTTCTCTCCTCACAAAACTTTAATTCATAGGGCTAACTTAATTTCAGCAACACATGATTCCAGTTTCCTCCATATAATAAATTCATCACAAGGTGAACTGAGATTATAAGAAAAATATCATTAATTTGTGTCACCTGCATAGATGTTTATATTAAGTCTATGACACGACATAGGGTTATAATATATGGTAAAAGTGCAGTGGCGCTAATAATGGTAGAACTAGGTTACATATTCGCTTTTACATTTACATTTACAGGCATTTATGGCGCCATTCTCCAAGATACGATGGCGCTTACAAAAAGATACACAAAAAGTCAAATAACAAGAGAACAGTTCAAGAAAAACAAACGAGTCTTTAGCATAGACTTGAACGCGGATGTTATGTCCACGGGTAGTGAATTCCATGCAATGTGAAATCTGTTTTCGCCAGTGATTCTGTGGCTGCGTCTTGGAATAGCGAGCCGGTTACTGCCAGGAGACGATCGCAAGGTACGAGGAGGAACATAAACGGCAAAGTAGTCTGAGACGTAGTTGGAACTCAGTGGTTGCATGGACTTATACACTTCCAGAATGATTTCAAACATTACACGTTGGCGAACTGGAAGCCAGTGCAAGGTATTCAGGAGATTGGAAGCGTAGGTTCTATGACCAACTGCAAAACCAGTCTCGCAGCATTATTCTGTAGGCGTTGCAGTCTTGTAAGATCTTTGCCGAATAATGAAGTGAAGAGTCCGTTGCAATAGTCTAGACGAAATGAAATGAGCGCAAACACTACAAGGTGGCAAGTGTCCTTGTCAATGAATTGACGAATACGCCAGAGATTGTGAATAAGTGAATGATAAACTGCGCATGTTTGGTTCAGAAGTGACTTTAATCTTTATCTCTAAATATTTGAAGGTTTCCGCATGATATGACACTTTGTATCTATTTGTAATCATCATAGAGGCCTAAAGACGTAAAAAACGTGACGTTTATCTTATCCAAATCGGTCGGCTAAGACTATCGCGAAGGTGTAAAGGAACGGATTTAGAGCTGAATTTATAGGTAAAATTAAGCCTACCGTCCAAGCATACATTTCTGGACCAACTGAAAAGGCACCACACTGCACCAGCAAACAAACAAAGGCTAAAGGCACCCAACAAAGGAAGTCCGTCAGAACCACAGCTGACATTTTAACAGCCATCCGTATTTCTCTACTTTTTGCTGTGCTTTGAACTTTAGCTGAAGAATCACGCGCAATTTCATATATGCGGATATATAATACAGCTATTGCCAAAAAAAAGCATATCAGGTTGAGTCCAATAAACATGATAATTGATAAGTAACTGGCCAATATATGTCCCGAAATGTCAGAAACATGGTATGTAATAGATTCAATAAAATAGCTACTAGCGGATTTCCATCCACGGGAAACATCTGTGTATTCCTCAACAGTATCTTTACTACCGACATCGTACCGTGTGTAGTAAAAATTGTATACATGCCATGTAAACGAAGCCGACTCTTGTTTCTCTATGGCAACTACCCTTTTAACGATCGGTAAACCGACACATACTTCTGAAATATCGTAACCGCCTGGAACATATATTTCTAATATAATTGATCCTACAGAAAGCATCAATGAAACCATCCAACAAATAGAGACACAAATCTTCATCCTGGTGTAACCTAATCCACGGTGGATACCTAACGGGTATGCGACTCCAAGGTATCTATCAATACTAATAAGTGTAACTAAAAATACCGACGCTTCACTTGAAAGAGTGGACAAAACAGACACTGCCTTGCAAAGATAGCCGTTAATCCACGCAACTGAAAAACTAGGAAAGTAATCGGCGTAATACAAATCCACAGAGGTTAAAATAACCATAGTAATTCCCATTAAAAGGTCCGAAAAGGCAAGATTTAATATCAGTGCATTTTGTACCTTGTTATCCAGTTTCGAAACAAATCGTTGTCCGATGGCACATATATTAAAACCAACTGCAAACAAGCCGATAAACCACATAGTCAATTGCAACATTATATTGGGTAGCATTCGCTTACACGTCATGTACGAGGGCCGGGCAGTACCTGCGCGGCATGTAATATTTCTACTCATAAAACAACATGGGGCGTATTCATCAACAAAAATCGTCATGTTACTCAAACCAGAAAACGACTTTATAGTTAAAGACTTAAGAGAATTACCCCGTAAATCACAATCGATCTTATGTTGCCCTCTTTTCGACCCATTGTGATTCAATACATCTTGAATACGATTATTTGACAAATTTAAGATACTCAAATGTGCGGTATTCTCTAATATATTTGCTTCAAAGTGTTTTAGTTTGTTATGTTGAAGTTTCAATACAGCAAGACGTTTCAATCCAATAAAGGTATCACTAACAAGTTCGGAAATGTTATTATTGGACATGTCGAGGATTGAAAGACTGTTTAAGTTTATGAAAACACCTTTCTCAATCTTAGAAATGTTATTTGAATTAATGTAAAGAACCTTAAGACTATAGAAACCCTGAAATGCTCCCGTAGGAAGCAGTCTAATACTATTATTTTGTAATGTCAACATTTTTAATTTTTCAAACCGTCGAAAGCTACCAAAACTTGATTCTGAAAGGATGTTATTTTGAAGATACAGCTTTACCAAATTGATGCACTGACAAACAGGAGGCAACATGGTTAAAATGTTGTTTTCTAAGCGCAGCATTTGCAAAGACACCAATGGTGTAAAGATATTCATAGGTAAACTAGCTATTTCATTGGAATATAACTCTAGGACACGTAGCTTCTTAGTTACGCTAAACATGTTCTCAAAAAGGTATACAATATGGTTATTTCCAGTCAACATAATTTCCAAACCGTGGAGTGAGTCAAGAATGTCAACTGTAATTTCTTTGAAGTAATTGTCAAATATAGTCAAAGTTTTAAATTAACAAGTGTGTCTAATATACCATCAGGCAGAATAAATAGCTTATTGTTCGCAATTGAAAGGATTTTTAGTGCCGTATTTGATGCGAATACATTGGGTGGCAATATTTCTAAGTCATTATCATTCAGAAGTAAGAATTCTAAGACTGTCAAAGCTTGAAAACTTGAATTTTGCATAACCTGCAACTTATTCCAACCTAAATCAAGTTTTATAAGCTTCTGAAGTGTATCAAATATTCCTAGCGGTAATTCACTTAACTCATTGTCACCCATGATTAGCAGTTGTAATGCGGTAAGATCACGAAAAGTTTCGTTATGTAGCATAGAAACTCTATTATAATCCATGAAAAGAACAACTAATTCGAATTTATTATGAAAAACGTTAGTGGGTATAACAGATAATACATTGCTTGAGATGTCAAGCATTGTCAATTTAATCGACGCAAAAGAACTGGTTTCTAAGGAAGTATATCTATTTTCAGAGGCAAACATATATTTCATGTTTAGCAAATTTGAAGTATTCGGAAACCTTATCATTTTATTGTTGGCAATGCTTAAATGGTATAGTTGTAAGTTCGAAGCAAAAATAAATTCTGCCAATTCTACTAAGAAATTGTGATCTAATTGCAACTCTTGTAAATCAACGAGATCTTGGAAAATGTTGTCAGACAAAGTTGTAAGTTGATTGTGAGATAATAAAAGTTGTCCTAGTGCAGTCGGCCGACTAAAAATATCTGCCGGTAGACTATCCAGATTGTTGTGTCTAAGCTTCAATTTAAAAAGCTTTAAAGTGCTATTAAAAAGCACTATAGGAGTTGACGATATGCTGTTATCATTTGCATACAATACTTCTAGCTGTACTAAATTTAATATTGGTAACCTTGTTAATCTATTGTCAGACATGTTCAGCAATTCTAACATTATAAGATCCTTGAAAATGTCATCTGGTAAATCTGTTATCTCATTAGAATTTAAATAGAGATAAGTTAACCGTGCGAGGTTCCTAAACACCTGAGATGTTAATGCAATGAGGTTATTGTGTCCCAAATGTAGTATGTCTAGATTTACCATAACGTTAAAAATCCCCTCTGGTAGATCAGTGAGACTATTATGCCAGAGATACAGAGAGGACATATCTGCACTAAGATTGAACATTTCGGCTTGCAATGAGGTCAAATTATTATCTCTAACAAATAATCCCTTCAGTGTTGAAGTTATAAATGTCGGCAATTTAGTCAAATAATTGTAAGACAAATCAAGAAACTCTAAGTGAACAAGATTATTAAAGATATCACTTGGTAAAGTTACAAGTTCGTTAACAGCTAGGTGTAGATCTGTTAGGACTGTTAACCCACTAAAAACACGTGACGGTAAGGTACTGATATTGTTATAACTCATGTCTAAGTACCGAAGATTCAAAGCGGAATTGAAGATGCTCTCAGTTAGTGATGTTATGTTATTCGTATCTATAAAAATATACCTAATCTTAATCTGATCATCGAGAATATTTGTAGGCAACGTGGTCAGTCTATTGTAACTTAAACTTAACCACCCCAATTTGTTCAGGCCATGGAAAATATGTAAAGGCAAAACACGAATCCTATTGCGAGCCAGTTCCAACTTATGTACGGACTTAAAACACCAAAACGCTTCTGGTTCAATCGTATTTATGTAACGACGGTAAAACGATAAACCCGCAGTGTTTGGATCACAAATAAGCAACATTCTCTCCGTTTCCTCTTGGCATTTGCTTGCAAAGCTTTTGTGACCTAATGAACAAGTGCAATTTTCAAGACAGTCGACGTCATACCAGTACATGTATATTTGAAAGATGTCAGAATGTAAAATCTGAAGTGGTATTGGATACGGGCTGAGATAGACTCGTCGGACTCCTTGATATTCAGTGAGATTGCAATTAGCTTGTTGAATATCAATTGTATCACTAATATGATCGTGAGAAGTGATGGTAAATTCGATATACATCATGGTGAAATGAAAAATTAGGGATGTCCCTACTAGTGTGGCTCTACAAGGATCGAGCGGGAATGAGAAGTAACTGACATTTTTCGTATAGGGTACTAAGCCACTGGATTCTGAGCTTGTACCGTTGACGTCAATTTGTTCCATAATAAACGTGGAGTAATTGTAATTTGCTTCTATATGTTGTATGTCGATTATAAACCGAGAACGAGAAAATGCGTTAACCGTAATAGTACATTCTAATTCGGTACCAGCACGAAACCGTTTGGTTTTACTATTCACAGAATGATATGTCTTAGAACAAGCATTCTCTCTGGAGTGTAAGCCATGGTTTACATCATACAAATCAAATAGGGATGTCGTCCAAAACGACATTAAAGCATCGTCATTGACATATGAAGGCAAGTATGAATCCATGCAGCTCTCAATGTCTCTTGGAAAAGAAAGTAAAAGTAACCCTAAATAATAGAGAACGCGAATATGGGGACACGTCATCGTTCAGCGTCGGTTTATCACGGTATGATCGTCACTGATGAGTGGCCTGATCTGTGAACTGAAAACAAAAGGAACATATCGTCACTGGGCGGGAAAAACCTTATCTGTATTCTTTGCCCTTGAACATGGATGAAGTAAACCATTCAATATAAAGTCTACACCTACAAGGCTTTATCCATTTTCAAGGGCCAAAAGTAAATGTGAGGTGTTTCCTGCATGTACTTTTGGCCCTTGAACATGGATGAAGCAACCTATAAAGACTACACCTACAAGGCTTTATCCATGTTAAAGGGCCAAAAGTACATAATGAGGTTTTCCCACCCAGTGACGATATATTCCCTGTTATTATCATAAGCACTACATGTAGTTGAAGTTTTGCACACTGCTGAATATCATGTTAATATTAACCGTTCAAGAGCGATTGGCTAAAGCGAGCGCTGGTAGCGATCATGATAAGTGAATTTACATACAGTCAGCCCAGCCGTTTTAAAAACGTTTTAAAAACGTTTTAAATAAGTTATTCTGTCGGTCCGTGCCACGTCACTTCCGGTTGATGATGCGATTCACGGTCGAGTGAAAACAAGTCCCTGATTCGATTTTTGTTGATGATTTCTGTCATTGGTGTTATGTAAATTTCGATCGCAAATAGTCAGTGGAATCAAACAACCGTTTCTAAGTCTTCAGAGTGGAAGAAACATACTTGATTTACCGTTTATATACTGACAAACTTAAAATTAAATTCCATGGTCGAGTGTCGTTTTTTCCGAAAGTGAATGTCAATCCAACAACATCGCTATGTAGCCTCCTTCACAGCCGGTTTCTGTTGTTCATAACAAACCGTGAGCCACATGCAGTTTGGGCCCGAGACTAGAGATAACCCGGATGTTGGACCGACAGAATATTTTGGCTTTTGGTTTAGGTAAAAACGTTTTAATAACATTAAAATGTCGAGTTATATAAAGGTCATGATAACGTTTTTAAACGTTTTGTATGAAAACACACTACAACAATATTTTGAAATGTTTTCAAAAAATGTAATTGTAAACTATTTTTGCAAACAATTTTGCCAAATATTGTGTCAATACTAAAAATAACATTATGTTGAAATATTTGAACCCAGCAAACACAGAAATGTTCTTAAAATGTTTTTTCAAAACCTTTTAATAGCATTTAAATGTCGGGTTATATAGAGGTCATGAAAACGTTTTTAAAACGTTATTGAAAATATTTTGGGCAAAAATTTTTCGCAAAATATTTTTTCAACCCCAAAATAACATTCTGTTTAGAATGTTTTGTATCAAGTTTTCAAGAATGTTTTTGGAATGTTATTAAAAACGTTTTTATACCATTTATATAACCCGACATTTAAACGTTTTCTGTAAAACATTTTTGTTTGCTGAGCAGTAGATCATCAAAAAATGTTTTTAAGGTTATGAAAACGTTTTATACTCTTAAGGGTAGACGAGGTATTGTTGGTCGAAGCAACCTAAAAATCGATTTTCATTATCTAGATACAATATATTATTGAAAATAACACCTTGATGTTTTGCAAAAGTTCATTCTGCAAATCATATACTTTGCAAACTTGCTTAATTTATTGTTGTTAATGAGTTATGTACGTTTTACAAAAGTGTTGTTGTTTCAGTTACAACGTAACTCAAAACCGCAGCACCTATAAAAGTATATCTGTGATATTTGAATTCTTCTACACACTCGCTATGAATTGAGCAATACAGTTTTTGCCAAAGCTCACTACCATTCGTAAGATGCTGTGAACTACCAAATCACAACAGTTTAAAATAATTAATAACCTTAATATACCCTTTATATAACCCGACCGTCATTTAAACATTTTTTTCATTTTTTTTTATTTGTGGCCCTTTTTTTGGTGATTGAGAAGCAGAAATATTAGCAGCATCAACGAAAACAAAACTAGTAACAACAGGTTCCTAATCTCTTTTATTAGACCAAGGGAAAAACACACGAAAACACGTCTGAAACCTTATAATGTTTTGTTGTATTACTGAAGTTGAACAGAGTTGAACAAAGCGCTGTGCGCGATATTTTCTGGCGATTGAGAAGCAGAAATAACAGCAGCAGCAACGACAATAACAACAAAAGCACTAACAGGCCCCTTCTCTCTTTTTAGACCAATTAAAAAACACACGTAAACACGCGACGCGTAAGTTGAACAGTTGAACAAAGCGCTGTGCGCGATTTCTTTCATTTCTTTCTTTTTTTCTTAATTTGTGGTTCTTTCTTTTCTGGAGATTGAGAAGCAAAAATGACAGCAGCATCAACTACGACAACAACAAAAGTAGCAACAACGAAAATGATTGAAGTACAAATAGAATACATAAATTTCCTAATTTAAGGGTAGACTAGGTATTGTTGGTCGAAGCAGCCAAAAATTTTGTTATCTAAATCAATATATTTAGTTAGGAGAAAAACTTCAATTTGATGACCACTCTCTGGCTAGTAAGGTTTGACGATTAATTCTTGAAAAATTTAGTTTTGAACAAGAGGACCTAATTTTGCGAATTTAAAAAAAAATCGAAATTATTTGATATCAGAAGGACATTCTTCGTATTCAGAATGCAATTCGGTATGTCTGATGTGCTCTATAATGTCCCACAATAAATACTGTCCAAACGTCCATACACCATCCCTTTAAATAGACATAAATATATGATTACTTACCGATAGCTTGAATCAAACAATTTTATTTCTCAATAAGATGATGTTAAACAACAAGACGATATTACTTCAAACATGATCATAACGCTGTACTATGCAAGTTAAAAATCATATGAGAGGAAATTTGCAACGGGAAGAGTATTACTTATTATTTTGTTCCGAGAATGCAAAAGACGGAGCTCAGAGATGAATAAGTAGTCAAGTGCGAAATGCACTTTATATTTTATATTGAATTTAGCTTGATGGCGAAGATAAGTGGTTTGAGACTACTTAAGCCTCTCAGAGCTCAGTCTTTTTGCATTCACTATGGTCCACATGGCCTCATCCCAATGGCATTGTTCAATAACCTCAATAAACCAATCATAGTGCAAAATGTGACCTCAAGTTGCAGAGTATGAATTTTTTGTACCCAAATTTTCAAAGGTCATTCAATGAATGTATATACGAATATATTGGGGTTAAAGAACTGTGCCCTGATAGATAAGCATGTTGTGGATCCCAGTGCTAGTGATTTGATCATCTTTGAGTATAATTTCTTTGGTTATTAAGGGTATACGAGATATTGTTGGTCGAAGCAGCCAAATAAAATCGATTTTCAGTATCTGAATCATTATATTATTGAAAAAATAATACTTTCGTGTTTTGCAAAAGTTCATTCTACAAAGCATATACTTTGAAAACTTGCTTAATTTATTGTTGTTAATGAGTTATGTACGTTTTACAAAAGTGTTGTTGTTTCAGCCCTCTTTACAACATAACTAAAGAACCACAGGACCTACAAAAGTATATCTGTAATATTTGAATTCTTCTACACGCTCGCTATGAATTGAGCAATGTATTTTTTGCTAAAGCTCACTACCATTCGCAAGATGCTGTGAACTACTTTTTTCTGCTGATTCGACCAACAATACATCGTATAACCTTAAATTTATTTTATTTTTTTATATTTTTTTATGAACGAGGGTCATTCAAAAGTTCTACCCCACCCTTATATCTCAGTTATTGCATATAGTAGCTCTTTCATATTTTGCATGAATGTAACCTAAAGCGTCTTATCTAGTTTCAGAGAAAATTTGGTTTCATATCTTACATTTGCTGTAGACAGAGTAAAAATTTAATTAGGATTCTGTGTCACGGAAATGAAGAAAATATGTACATAATTATATCTACAAAGAAGACATAAGTAGACCAATTGAAGTGGTCGTAATATACCATTTGGTCACTTCAGTTTGCGTAAATTGAAGCTAAAGACATAAAGAAAAATATTGAAAATCATATAAATGGTAAAAAGCTGGTTCACTTCAACAAAAAACGTTGATTTTAGCGAAGAAAAAATAAGAGCTGATAAGAACT